>NW_006239389.1:341974-375185 GCF_000226075.1 Solanum tuberosum | reverse complement strand
TATATAGTAATATATATGATATATGATTTAAATAAAATAAAAGTAGGTGGGCCATGGTGCCACGTGTCGAAAGAAGAGTGAATTTTATTCACTCTTCTTATATAGTAATTACGAGTTTTAAAATCTTAATCGATTTTGTCTAAAATTATATATTATAGTATCGCTAATTTACAAAATTATCAATTATTATTATTAAATTATTTTTATTATTATTAAATTATTATATTTATCGATAGTTAAACTCGAAATAACTATTTTATTTAAATGTTTTTAAATTTAGGTGTATTTAATTTATATGAAAATACTTTAATATACTGTATATAGTATTTTATTAATTGAATAACATTTTCTTAATCTCCCCTTAAATCATTTAAATCATAACCTCTTTTGTTTAATTAGTTTAATTCATAGCCCATTTCCTATCCCACTTCCTATCCAATTCTATTTCGTATTCAATTTCATGTCAATTATGGCCATTTGCTTATTTCAATTATATTATAGCCTATCTGATTCAATTCAATTCTCAAAAGCCCCATCCTTTAATCTCAGCCATTCCTTCATCCAAATCAACTACAAGATCAAATCTTGATCGTCCATATCATTCAAACCAAAACCCTAAGTCATCCTTCTTTCTTCATCTTCCTCTCATCTCCTCCTCCCCTATATCTCCCTCTCCTCTATTCTCCTAGCAGCTCAGGTGAAGCAGCGAACGGCAAACAGCAGCTACAGCTGCTCTGACAAGCGAGCGGCGAGCAGCCAACTCCGGCGAAGGCAAGGTAATCGCCGACGAACCCCATCAAAGACGACAGCAACAACAGCGAGACCCTCGCATCTCCATTCCTCTCCTCTTCGGCGAAGTTCTAGTAATCCAGGTATTTGATTAATCATCATACATACATAACAGTGCTTATATAATAAAGCTAAATTGAAGTTTACCTGGACTTTTACATGGTCCAACAATTTCTCAAACACGTCTGTAAATAACTCTAATATTAGAACTCTAAAACTATTCAAATTTATTTAAGCTCTAGTTATATGAGACTGGCAAAACTAGATAATGAAACTTGGGATGGAAGGAGAAACAATGTCCGTGAATGTAGATTTATTAGGAGTCTAGACTCTCTAGAGAAAAATTAACTCTCGACTCACTTGAGCCTTTATCTCAATATGAAACTGACACTCTGAAACAATAGAGTTCATTCCAATAATTTTTGTATGGAAACAAGAAGACATACTAATTCCCAAGTAATTTGTGACATTCATCAGTCATCTTACCCAAGAGTCAGTTGTATGGAAGTTAGTGAGCACTCTTCTGCATTTATTTTACTTAAAGACCGTCTTTTGTTTGAAAGATATACAAACACACCACTGGATAAAACAAACAAGAAACCTCAGAATTAACAAGTGGAGCTTAGGTATAAATAGCCATGTCCTATTGGAGAACCATTCAAGTGAACAAGGCAGAAGCAAGAACATTCAGTCACTCTTGCCAATGTTATGTATGCACATATGAAATAGAAAGGCTGCATGAAGTAGTAGCATCAAGTCAAACCATTTTACCTTTGAAGTATGGAAACCACTAACATGCGCACATAGATAAGGACTCAACTTCTGACCTCCTCGAGCGCACAACATTTCAGAAACTAATTTCAGCATGCTCCCATAAAAAAAAGACCTATAAGACAGTATTAGTTATCTATAATGTGTTTAAATTTCTAAAGTTCAAGTACAATTGTTTTCTATAATGTGTTTGTGTCCATCTAGTATTGATACTTAGCTTTAATTTTGTGATAATTTGTTTGTGTCCATCGAGGGTTGGCTTAGCTTTAAATTAGGTGATAATGTATTTGTTTAGCATAAGTACCAACACTAGTTGATCCTATTGATGACAAAATTGATTTTCTTGCAAAATCAATTTGTGTCCATCTAGTGTTGACACTTAGATTTAAATTTAGAAATAATATATTTGCTAAGTATAAGTACCAACACTAGTTGATCCTATTGATGGCAAAATTGATTTTCTTGCAAGATCGATTTGTGTCCATCTAGTGTTGACACTTAGCTTTAAATTTAGAAATAATATATTTGTTAAGCATAAGTACCAACACTAGTTGATCCTATTGATGACAAAATTGATTTTCTTGCAAGATCGATTTGTGTCCATCTAGTGTTGACACTTAGCTTTAAATTTAGAAATAATATATTTGTTAAGCATAAGTACCAACACTAGTTGATCCTATTGATGGCAAAATTGATTTTCTTGCAAGATCGATTTGTGTCCATCTAGTGTTGATAATAAGCTTTAATTTCGGAATAATGTGTTTGTTAAATATTAGGTATTCTTTCAAGTGACAAAGTTATGATTTTTATCAAGGAGTTTAAAATTAGAAGAAATAGACACAGAAATTAGTCAAAGAATTCGACATCTACTCTATATGTCTATCTCTTTCTATATATATATAAATTATTTTAATCATATATATAAGTACTATATAATTTTTTGTCAAAAAGATTCGAATAAACCGCTGACCACATGGTAGGTCTCCCTTGCTCTCAAGGTTCAAAGATGGACCTTTGCATATAAGCCCATATAAAACCCAAATCATAACCCGCTCCCCCCTTTTCTATCCTTCTATTTTCTTGGAAAATAAATAAATCAAACCTCCTACAGCTTCTGCCTCAAAGCAGATAGGGAGGAAGCCGCCATTGACAGCAACGGAGTATCTTCTTCACTCTCAGCGATATCAGTAGTAAAATATGGCATCACTCGAAACGAGTCAAAGAATAAGCAGGCAAGTTCTTTGTTTTTTTGGTCTTTTAAGGTTCTGAAAATCACGGAACATACATAATAATATTGATATTTTTGGATGTGAATGAATATGCAGGCAAGCTCCGCAACTAGTTACGGTATTGAAGGAGATGAAAGCAGGATTGGATACAGTGAGCTTAAAAGTACAAGCTTTAACTGCAAAGGTCAGTTTTTTATTTTTTTAATTCTATGATTGTTCATGGATATAGTTGATTATTAAATATTGATACTCGGTTAATTAGAAGAATAACAATTTATATAGTTAGAAAGAAATTGTAAGGATACACGCTGTGTTTTTGGGATGTGATGAAACCTTTCCCATCAATTATTGGTTACCCAATGCCTGTGCTGGTGGAAAATACTTGGTGCAGCACTGGAGGTGCCAGAAAGTTGACCGGACACCATTATTAGGCGCCCCACACAAAAAAGAAATCTATATTGGATACCAAATAGTCATGTTTAATTAGTTATTGCCAATAAATTCTGGTACATTCTTTTAGCAAAAGGTAAGTTTTATTGATGAAACCAGCAGTAAATTGGTGCTGTAATCCAAAAAGTGCAGGGAACTAATAAAGTCTTCCAATGTCTCAACATCATTTACTAGCTCTAAATTGCACCAAAAGATAATCTGTCGTAGACTATCAGCTTTTATCTGCAAAATATGATTCCCGTTGTATTTGAAACACCTTCTTACTACTATCTTCAAAATCAACTGATACACTTTCATTTGGTTTAGTGTTTATCTAGATTCTTTGTATTCTTGCTAAAAAGACATGTGTATCATTTGGATAAGTGTGAAATTAGAGATCTTTTAGTTAGTTTACCTTATTTATTATTTGATTTAAATGGACTTAAAGCATGGAATGGATGCAGAGGATTCATTTAACCGACTATAACTAGCTTAGGATTATGGCATAGTTAATTGATTGATCGGTCACTTTCTTCTGTCAATATCTTAACATGTTTTCCTACTAACAAAATAAAGAAGATAAACTTTAATATATATTTGCTACCCATAATCACCCCGGGTTGTCATTCCCATGCCTCTACCCATCACCTCTATGAGGTTCCAAGTTCTTTCTTTGAGAAATTATGAGGTTACATTTTACCTTATGTACAATCGAACATTGAAGAAATATTTAGTAAATGGTTTCATTTTGTAAAACATTTTTTAAAACAATAGTCTTTTGGGTGCCTGTAATCCAATATTCTCCCATTTAAGCAATTATCTTTGAACTAATATGTTGGATCCTCCAACTATTTTGGTTTTCCACGTGACAGATGTTAGGATCAATAATACATGATCTTCTCACTTAGTATCCATGTTGGGTTCATGTTACTTTTCGTTGATATCTAATCATCCCAAACGGCCAGTATGAGAAAGTCCAAGTCTATGCTATATTGAAATACATGCTCGTCTTTAAAGGATAGATCTCAATGTATGTGTGACCCCCCCACCCCCATGTTAGTAATCCATAAAATTAATGCCTTTTGCCGGGAACTCCTGTAACTCGGTCACAGAAAATAGTGAACTGCTGGATCCATTTCAGTTGAATGTGCCTTGGATTTTTTACATGTCATCTGTGTAGGAAAGAATGAAAATAACGTGTCATCTGTGTAGGAAAGAATGAAAATAGCACTATATCAACTTGACATGCTTGTTTCTTCTTCCAAATTCCCATGCAATTTGTCTGCAGGTGAAAGCAGATCACTTTTCAACAGCAGATGGAATAAGTTACCTTGAAACGAAGCATCTGCTACTTCTGAATTATTGTCAATCACTTGTCTATTATTTGCTCCGCAAGGCAAAAGGACTCTCAATTGAAGGGCATCCAGTAGTTCGGAGTCTGGTGGAGATGAGATTGTTTTTGGAGAAGGTATGTTAAAGCTGTCTCTCCAGCTCCTCTTGGGTGATTTTCTGCCCTTAATTGCAGTATCCTTACTGTCATGCTCTGTGCAGATTCGCCCCATTGACAAGAAACTACAGTATCAAATTCAGAAGCTCACAAGAGATAGCGACACAGCTTCTGAGAAGTCAGTTATAAGTGAGAAGGGAACAGATACTCAGAAGGAGGACCTATTGAAGTATCGTCCAAAACCTGATATGCTTGTTCGTAAAACAAGTAACACTGCAGAGGTTGGTGTTTGGTACATGACAATGAAATGACCATTTTAGTTCCTTTCTCCTCCTGTTCAAAAAGTGTTGGCTCGATCTTTAGCAATTTCAAAAGTTGAAGTTATGATTTAACTCACTCAGTCTCCCATATGATTTCTTGAAGTAAAGAGATAGTTGAATGTTTTTTTGTCTTGACCTACAGGATGGTGCTAATGTATATCGACCCCCCAAATTTGCACCTGCTTCTATGGGCGAGGAGAAGATGTCGAAGCAGGAGAGAAATGAATTGAGGAGGGAAAAAGAGAGATTGCGAAATGCTAAACAAAGCCCGTATATGATAGATTTGTTGAATGATCTTGAAGGAAGACCCGAAGAGGTAGTTCTCTATCTGACTATTTATACTAACTTACTTCACTGAGCCATCCTGTATTGACTATTGATCACGGTGAAAAATACAGGTAAGAGAAGTTGTTGGATCTGAAAGTAGAGAACTCACAAACTACATGGCTAAAATGGAAGAACGTGCAAAAAGAGAAGAGGAGGCGTTTGATCGTGCCCCACTTACAAAATTGGAGAAAAAGAAAATGAAACATCTGAAGAAGTCAAGAAATGGGTAAGTTCAGTAGGAACTGTGTGGTTGATCTTACTTACTATAAAAAGAGTCAATTTATGGTCAGTCTTTTGATCATTTCAGATATGAACTTAATCTATAGTCTGGAAAGTACTGGAAGATTAGGTGGAGCTCTGATTTCTTTTTTAAAATGGACTAACTGGAGGCTAATCTCCTTTCTTTTATTATGCTAGGTTGCTTGGGCTGACAGATAGTTTTTATGATGAGATAAAAAGTTTGCCTTTAGGGGAACCTGTTTCTGAACAATCAGAAAACTTTGAGAATGGCGGCACTGGAATCAAACAACAGAAGAAGCGTAAGGTAATTGTTTAGGGAGATTGCATTACTCCTCGGTTTGTTTTCTTTCAAAATCTGAAGTGCGGTTCTGCTTTAGAGTATTATATATGAAATCTTGCATTAGCTATGATGTAGTAATTGTCCTAGGCATATATAAATCTTGTGCATTCCCGTTTAGGTGATAAGCAATCTAGTTCATGCATAAAATGTTGATATTCTAGTATGGACACTTATTATCTTGTTTGTTACTCAGCTCAATGATTTAATTGGAAGGAAATTGTTGGCTTATGAGTTATGTGGTTATTTCCAATGCTTCACAACCCTCTGCTTCTTCCGAGTATAGCGCGTGTATAATGAACACAATCTTAGTCACAATTAGAATGGAGCTTATTCGTAGTAGTGGTTTATCTTGGACATGAGTTTTATTTTGTGTGGGGAAACTTGCTGAAAATAACTGTTAATATATGTGGTATTGCAGAGGAGGAATTGATATGACTGCTGGTGTGAGTACATCAATATCCATCAATTTAGAGGCTTTAAGGTTGGAATGGTTAGATGTTCCTCGGTCTCATGTAACATGTACAATTTTGTCATGATATTAATTTTTGGGGCTTTTATCGCTCTAAAATCTTGCATCGTATCCATTATTGTTGTCGGCAGTGATGACTGAAGGTTACTTGCTGCAAGGCTGAAGTGCTATGGTGGCTGTGGTTTGGTTCATATCTTATTTCTTGAAAAGTAAGGGTAAGCTGATATGTAAAATGAAGCCTCTTATGGTAGTTTAGTGATGGATGTCATGTCATGAATTTCTTTCTTTTACAAAAGTGAGATTTAGCTCCATTACAATGAGATTCAATATCTTAGTTCTGTGCATTATCAAGGTCTGAATCATTTTCTTCCCGTGATTATTCTCAGTGGTAATTTGAAGATACTAGTATTTTCTGTGCACGTACAATTACAGGTAAAAGGTTTACTGAAAACATTATAAAAGAAAAGAAAATCCGATACTGCTTAAATTCAAGAACCAGTTTCCCACAGTTATTTGGTTGGTTTTTAAAAAAATGCTTGGAGATGTAGAAATACGAAAGCTTAGGCATGAACGAATATCAGTATGTCCAGATGGATGTTATTAAGGTTCTATATCTTTTGTCATAATCATTAATCATGTTGGCATACGAAGTTTTTAATGTCAATCTGTAATCTATATTCTTTCACAAAACAACTCAAACCTATAGACTAAACTTAACAAGACGCATCGTTTGGTAGAAGGTATTCCCTTGTTTGATTGTGTTTTCAATCAATGCATAATTAATACATGTATTAGCTATGCATTTTAACAAGAGGCATTGTTTGGTAGGAGGTATTTCCTTGTTTGATCGTGTTTTTAGATAATGCATAATTAATACATGTATTTGCTATGCACTTTAACTCTCTTTTTTAGGTTTTGATTTGGCACGAAGTTTAAGAAAGATTAGGGAATATTTTTGAATTTTGTGGTCTTAAAGTAAATGTACTTATCAAAATGTTTTTTTAATCTTGTGATTTTAAACACGTTACATGAAAAAATTAGAATTAAAGAGTTATTGGAAAAAGGGATAGACATTTTTTTTTTAACGGACCAAAAAAAAAACAAGACAAACAAAATTAAATAGAGTGAGCACTATACCGATTGTATACCACCACTGATAAACACCATTTTTATGCATAGCAAACAATAACATTAACAATGTGGGGTACTATTCTTATTCTAGCATACCCTATTAATTCAATACAACAAATTAAACATGATAAAGAAATAAATTCAACATAACTAATCCCAACATTACTAATGCATATTGCCGGATTATCCATGAATCAAGAAAAGAGAATTGAGAATTCTTTTCTAGCCTACATTAATTTGGTGTAAAGCCAAAAGTTCTTGATTGGTATTGCTCATACTTCAATTAAAATACTAAGTGAACTGTTCAATGTTCATCGCGTGGGTGGAGCTACTATAGTATTTATGGTTTCGACCGAACCCAAAAGTTTTTGCTTAAACAAAACACTCAATAAAATGTACAAGTATTTAATTGCAAATTCAGTAACTATAACCAACTATGAGTCAAGTGGCAAATTTAGAACCCATAAATCTTGGGTGCTTGAAATATGATATTATGAAAAATCGACTTTCTTACCATTTCGTAGAAAATTAGAACTGTTCAATGTTTACCTCGCATGATGCAAATGTTTGCTTTACATAACTTGCTTTGTCTGGTGAAACATCCACTGAAAGAATATAATAGAACTGTAATTACATAAACTTATTTCGCTATTTCATAAGCCTAAAGGCTTTTTCGCAATCAAAATATGACTATATGGAAGTTTAATTAATGAATCGATCAATTGTTTTTGTGCATGCAAACCTCAGTAACATATACACCAAAATTTAATTTTCTTTAACCCATCTAAGACATGTCATAGCAAGTGCCCTTCGGTATTGTAAAATCCACTTGTTACGCTAAGACAGTCTTAACATTGCAAGTACCTCTGAAAATCATGTTAGTATATGATGACAACCAGTGGAAGGATTAGTCAAGTTACTATGATACTGTCAGATCCATTTAGCGGAAGGCCATACTGTATGACGAGGGAAGAATGGATCTTTGTAATGGAGATTATAGATTCTTCTGGACCCCATGCCTTTCTGAGATCATGACTAACATATATCCAAAATCTCCATAGAAGAACATCAGTTGCAATGAGTCACAATTCTATGTCTTTCTTCTGAGTCCGTGGAATGTTATACAAGATAAGACCAATGAGAAGGACAACACTGCCTAGAAGGAAGAAAGGGCTCAAACTTGAACCTTGTGGGAGATATGGCTATGGCATGGAGATAAAATACATTGACAAAGGCACTACATAAGAAAAGAGGAAAAAGAATTTGGTCGGTCATAGGACTACATAAAAATCAAATGTAATTGACACCTCTAAGCACTGTGTGCATAGTGCCTGCAAGAGTGCGAGAGAGAACCTGATGACATCACAACAAGGGATAAAATTACAGCAGATGAAATCTTCATAAGATTGAGAATTGATATGTTGAAAGCAATATTTGTAAATATGTAAAGAAGAGGTATCATCGGTGCTCCATCACAACCTGACCAATAAAAGGTGTCATAAGGACAGTCAGACTCATCAATACATTACCTCGAGAAAAATACTTCTAACTTGATAATCATTTATTGACAAAAAAATAATAATAATCATGTCTTCACATCTATTATGGGAAAAGACAACTAAATTTTTGTTTGGATACTTAACTTCTGTGATGATTACATCTGAACTGTTGAAACTAATATTTGCTCGTGAAATGAACATTATACCAGCAATATATGGCCCCATTTGAGAAATTGCCAGAAAAAAGTGATTTCATTCTTGTTGAGATTTCCACTTATAAAGTACAACTATGGACCAAATCCTAAGAGACACTTACTAATTGAATTGCAACCAACAATAAGTTTTTAAAACCAGTTTCTATGCTTGGTTTTTATTATTCCAATACCCCAAGTTCTATGGACAGTATAATACGTAAGTAGAGCAACCTACTTACAATTAACGAGTACATATATTCATACTATCCAAAATATCTCCACCCTTTTTTCCGGTGGACGCAAATATATCCTTGAAACCTCTATGTGAATGACTGAGGAAAGCAGGAGCATATTGTAACTTCTAATTTCTTGCCAAAATATTCTAGGTTTAAGTCTTTTCGCCACCAGTTCCCCCGAAAATAAAATCAAGGTCCTCATCAAACTTGATCTCAGCAGGATTGCAGGAGCCATATTTGGGAAGAAATGGTGAGCTTTCTTATAATTGTGAATAAAAGATGCAGAATTTAAAAGAAAATATGTCAATTCTAGAAGATCATGACCTTCACCAACTCACTTTACAAATGCTGAAATGATGCACATTGACCTTTTATGCAAGCCACACACAAGTCCAAGAGAATAGAGATTGCACCTGAAACATTGTTTCCTATGTTGAAGAAGCAACCAGCACCGCTCTTAAGAAATGAAGGGAACTTAGAAAATGGTATGCCCTTCAAGTTCGAAAGAAAAGAGAGAAAAAGGAGAACAAACAGAACCTACAAATAAAACAGACATTACATATGCAACATTCAAAATACAGTGTTGCTGAACGGTAAACATGTCAACTCACTCTCTGAAAATGCAATTCCCTATTTTTTTATATACTCCCTTTTGTTTCAATTTGTTTGTTCTAATTGTACTTTCTTTTTTTTGGCCTGTTCTAAAAAGAATGTCTCTTTTCTAATTTGACAACTTTTTAATTTCAACATTCCACTTGACATGTTTAAGACCATAATATTAAAAGGTATTTTAGTAAATTATACATATTTGAAGTTTAAGACCACAAATTTCAAAAGTGTATTTACTTTCTTAAATTTCATGTCAAGTCAAAATTAAGATAAACAAATTTAAACGGAGGAAATATACACATATGTAATATAAATGTATATAAATAGCAATTCTCGACTAAACATCCATTGTCTATGGCGGTGCATATATTGGTTCACTTTGAATTTTCAAACCAATTCAAATTTGGATGATACAGTTTGAATTATACCCTTCGAATCTGGTTTGCAAATTCAATTATTACAATTATTATGATTTTCTTATTTTAATATGGTTGGATAAATTTACAAAATTGAATCGACCCAAAATACAAATTGTTAAAATATCACTAACTATAATTTCTTTGTTCTTTTCTATTTGTCATAGTTTCCTTTTTAAAAGTCAAATAATTTTGACTAACATTTTGAAATGTATCTTCCATCATATTGATTTGAAAAAAAATTGCAATTGAATATCTAAATTTTATTTTAGATATTGAATTAATATAATCTAATTTAACTTTTAAAAGTAGTCTAATCTAACTCTCGAAAAGTAATGGATTGTTGGGCGATGAACGTAGGATTTGTATGCTTGCACCTGTTGTCAAGCTCTCTTGTTTTGCCATTTATATTTTATTATTACGCTTGCAAGTTTATGATTTTTTTTGCTTTGTTAATGTCATGCAATTTTAAGATTTTTTGTTAGGTGTACTCTAGAAATTGAAATATAAATAGTTGCTTGTTTTAAGGTAATGAAAAATATTTTTGATAGTCTCAAATTAATAAGGGAAAAAGAATAAATATATCCCTGAACTATCGTAAATGGTATGCAGATACCCTCCGTCATACTTTTGAGACAGTGGTGTCCCTGCCGTCCAAAAACTAGAATATATATGCCCTTACTCTAACGGAAGACTAAATAGGGACATGTGGCGCAATCTTATTCGTCGATTCGATATTTAATAAATGTCGGGTTGGTGGATAAGATTATGACACGTGTATGTCCGTTAGTATAAATGGTATATTTGTTCTATTTTTTAGACGGCATGAGCACCAATGTCCCTAAAGTATGACGGAGGATATTTGCATACCATTTACGATAGTTCGGGAGTATATTTGTCCTTTTTCCCAATTAATAATGCAGTAAAAATCGAAATACAGAAGGTCAAATTAGTAATAATTTAATTTAAGAAAAATAAAAGGAAAAAAAGAAGTTTGGGATGCAGAAATAAAGAAAATCGGAGTGTAAAGAGAAGCAAATGAAATCGCCGTGCTGAAAGAACAAAAACTCTCCGCCATTGGCGCGAGCTTCATCTCAGACAAGCTACAAATCAACTCAAATTCAGTTTTTTTTGGCGCCAACCAATCCTCTCACCATGTTGCGAAGGTAACCCTAAACCAAAATCTCAATTTCTACAGTTATCGATATATAAATACTCTCATATTCCGTAGCTTTTGTTCATTCATTACGTTGTGATACATTGGATAGGTAGTTTGTCAATGTCGATTTTATTGTTGATTTTACTCTCTAGTATTAATTTCAATGAAAAGAATAGGGTTGAAATGAATTTTGTTGAATGAAAATTGAGTGTTTGAACTAATTTGAGATCTTCTACTATATTTTTTTTTCTTTGCAGGTCCATCCTGCGACTTTCGGCTGGTCAATCAATGAAAAGAATTCCAGTAGAGGTCACAACACAGGTACTTTTTAGAATATCGTCAAAATAGATAAACAAAAAACAGTAGGTGGGGAATCTTAGTAGCTTAGTTGGCTACCTGAACTCCCACGGGCGAGGGTTCGATACCCCATATTGTAATCCCCTCCCCTATTTCCCCTTCCCCAACCTCCAATTTTGAAAAAACAAAATACAAAAAAAGCATTAGGTGATTCTTTCCATGTCGTAGGCTTGGGGGACATTTGTTTATTGTGCCTTTTATGAAAAGAAGAAGAAAGAACCATTTTTATTAGCTATGACATGGACAAACTTGAATTTCTTGGGGGCGTCATGGTGGAGAAGTAAAAAGTGGAACTTTTCAGAAGTTTGGATGCTTTCGTGATTTTTGTGCTTCTGTTACATCAGTATCTTCATAAAGAAAGAGTAAATATGATTGTTGAAGAGAATAAAACAAGATCGTTTAACCATGAGGTTGTATGTTGCTCAGACTCTTCAAAAATGTCAACGGGTGCTTGTCGGATTCGCCAAAAGTAGTGTCCCGTTTGGAGAATCCAACACGGGTCCAACATCAAAAGTGAAGAGTTTGCGCAACTAAGATGAGGTTATGGGTTTTGTCATCAAAAAAATATGAGGTTATGGGTTTGAGACCCTAAGGAAGCAAAAGTGGGGAGGGCAGCTGTTTTTTAACAAGGAGATTGTTGTTGCTGCAAGTTTCAACACTCTGAGCGATGTGTTATCTTGGATCACTCGTGGGAAGGGGTTGTGGTAAAGTAGGTTTAGCTTACCATATCAAAAAAGAAAAGAAAGGAAGAGCAAGGATTGGAGAAACTCTTTTGATAAGTGTGATCAAAATGAGTTGGAGCATCGTTGTAAATTATGATGCATCAATGGAGGTAGAACAAATCTAATGCCATTGAACTGGAGAGAAATACGATGACTGGCATAACTGGACCCTTCCTGGCAATGCTCAGAATCTTTATTTTAAATCTTGACTATCATCTGCTTGTTTTTTCCCTTTTTACTTTTACCACAAGAAAAATAAAGGAAAAAAAAAACTTTCCTCGCATTTTCTTTGAATACTAGTGTTATGTCTTACAGTAACTAGCATTGAATTCTTGTTTACCGATTTGTTTTCCGGTATATGGTTTCAGGTACCTTCCTATCTTTTTTCCAGAAGAGAGTTCTCAGTCTCACCCAAACAAAATGGGCCACCACGGGGGCCAGGTTCAACTGGGAAGCCCGAAGAAACTGTGAGTCTCTTGCCGAGATTCATTATTGGATCTGTTGCTCTAAGTGCTGGATTTTTTGCTGCTTATCAAACTGGATATTTAGATAAGTATCTCATTAAAGAGCCCCATTCTAGCCCTGAATTAGCCAGGGAAGGAACTGACATTCAAGGTGTGAAGGAGCTAAAGGAAAGTAGTGAAGTTTCACAAGATAGTGAAACTTTAGGAAGACCAGATGCTGAGTCTAAATTTGTAGAGTCTGATAGTCTTGAGCAAACTGATGAGAGCATTGGAACTCGACAAGATCTCTCTGGATCAGAAGAGCCAAGAGCAACTGGAACAGAAAGTCAATTTCAGGTAAACGATTCATCAGAGATTACTGGTGGAGAAGTCAACTATACTGAAGTAAAAGAATTATCACCCAGCTCCCATCAGGAAAATGTTTCACCTGATGAAACAAGACTTACTTCTACTCAATCACCTGAGGACACTTTGGACATGAAGAGCCCAGAGGTATCTACTGATGCAGTGCAGTCTAAGGCAATTGAAATCACTCCAACTCCCACACAGGCTGATACACTTCAGAAGGAAAATGAGGCTAGTGCCATGTCTCCAGAGCATGTAACCAGTCGAGCCAAGATGGAGGTATAAACCAATTTGTGCTGACAACTTTATCTTGTGAGTTACAAATTTTGTCATGGTTCTCTGAACAGCTACTTTTTGAAGGATGCTCCTCAGCATGAGGAAAAACCTAGTTCCCTCCTTGATGAATACTATATAAGAAATGGAGGTGGAGCTACCCCTACAACCTCATCTGACAAGCAAATGGTATGTTCTCCTTCCTTATCCCAGCCCCCACCCCCTAAAAAAATGAAAGAATGAAAAGACAGAAGGATATGAGAGAGGGAAGGAAAGAGAGAGAATCTCCTAGTTGGTTTTCCTTAATCTTTGCATTATGAAACTGTAGGTTGTCGAAGATCTGGGTGATTCCTACATATCAAAGGATGGAAAATTGGTGCTTGATGTCTTACAGGTTATTCATGAAGCTGAGAGTAGACAAGCAGAGCTAGATGCTCGCTTATTTGCTGAAGAAAAGAAATATATGAAGGTGTGAGACCTGTAACAATTCTTTACAATTTTGAAAAGAAGACGTTATAGCATTATTGTGATACTTCACTCTTTAAGATTTGTGGTATTTCTTCCACATGATTTGATTTTAATTGTGTTGCTGCTTGTTGTCGTCGTTATTATTATTATTATTTTAAGATTTTTTTGCTCTCATGATTTAGGAGAGATATGAAAAGGAGCTGAAGGATGCCAGGGCCAGGGAACTTATGTATGCTGAACGAGAGGCCTTACTGGATAAGGTTGTAGCATGTTTGTTATTGGTTACCTATTTTACCCTCATATAGGCTGCTGCAGTGTATGATAACTCCAGTTCTTAAACTATTCATTGCGACATTTCACTTCTTTCTTAGGATCACATGCGTGGAGGGTCATCATAGTTGATGATTTATCATTGTCTTTCATTATCCTAATCTCTTTGTTGGACTGAATAATGATGAAAATTTCATTAGGAACTGAAAAAAGAAAGAGCAAAAGCCATTGCAGCTTTGAAATCACTTAAAGAAAAATTAGAAGAAGAACACAAGACGGAGCTTGAGGAAAAGGTACTATACTCTCTTAAGACCATAAAAAATATGCTATATTTTCTGTCCAGCAGACTTATGCCGATTCGTAATTGTAGGAAGCTGAAGCAGAACTGAAGTTGAAGAAAGCCCAGGAGTTGGGTAAAGCACAATTGGATGCAGCTATCGCAAGTGAGAAAGCATCTCAAATTGAAAAAATGGCTGAAGCCAATCTCCATGTAAAGCTTCCCAGTTATTAGTTTTCCACGTATAGAAGTTTCTTTTTTCATTTGATTTTACACCAATCTTTTAAATTATTATGCACATTCCTATTCAACTGTGTGTTAGAAACTGTCTCTGCCTTGAAACATCTATAGGATGATATTTTGGAACTACAGATAAGGGAATCAGATAATTTGCTATCCTAAATTTTGTTTAGACTACAGTTCCCTTTCTCAAAAATAAAAATCTGTTTAGACCAACACCTGCATCCTATTCTTTAGTAAATGGAAAATACTTACTCCAGCATGACTGCTCCATTAAAGTAGTGTTGGCAAGCGAAGGTCTTATTTTGATTCTATTTTGTTTGTGGGATGCAAGTACAATGTTTGTTTGACGTGCATTGGGAAATACCTGATGTAATTGACTGCAGTTTTTTCTTCATTTTTTCATGAGTTTATATTGTTGTATGTATGGCTTCAGTTCTTACTTTGTCTATGGCGTATGATATTAGATTTCACATACCTGTAAGTATAATAATGTCGAAGGAAACAGAAGATGCTTTGTATGAAGGGTGGGAGGACAGCCTTCACAATTTTTGGTGTAAACAAGTAGTTATAGACAGCACAGAAGATGTTTTGAATGCAATTGATTGGCTGTAATTAGATATATTAGGATTTTGTAAAGAGACAACCTTTGTGATGGGGGGCTACACTTTGTTATAGTATACCTGTGGATATATAGAAGTAAAGTTTACCATTCTCAGAAAAAATGATGGGTGGGAGGACAAATTACACTCTTTGTCATGTATTTTAGCATTGGACGTTTATGGATTGCTCAACCCTATGTTTCTTCTTTCTTTTGTCCCAAAAAGGAATCTTAATACTGTTACTTTTATCAAAAAAAAAAAGGAATCTTACTACTTGCCAAGAAGGTATATAGCAGGATTGTCCTATTGCCGAATTTCTGCTGAACATTCTATATCTTAATCTTATACAACAATAATAACAGTTACAGCCACAAATATCTCTTCTTTCTCTCCTAGGCACATATCCCTAGGTCTTTCTTAGAGGTCCCTTCTGGGCCTCTTTTACCCTTTTCCGGCTATATCCGATCACCTGAGCCCACTTTTCCTACCTTTTTGAACTCTCATGCATCTCTCCAGTTGCTCTGGCTCAATGGATAACAGACTTTATTTTAGATCTGGGGGGAAATCTTGTGACATTTCTATGTATTCATCAGATTCAGAATTAGCATTTAGGTTTGAACGGGTGGAGAATGCCAGGAATTCTATTAGGAGGTTAACTCTGAGTAAAGGAGCCTTACTCTGGCTTTGCAGAAGTATGAGGGATGCATCAGAAAACAGGGGGAAGAACATTAAATTGTGTAGATGCAGAGATCTCTCCACATAATATAGGAAAGCCTATTCCTTTTAAATCAAATAAACTGAAGGATAAAATAGATCCAAAAGAATTGGGCCCAGAACAAAAACAGAAGCTCTTCACAGAGCCTTTTGTCGAGCTCATTAGTATGTCAAATTCAGAAACATGCCGCTGTTCTAACTTCGTCGAATTCGAAGGTGAGGGAGAACTGGATGCGACAGGAGTAACAAGAATGGAAAAAAGGGAGAAAGAGCAGGACAATCAATTACAACCACGTGCAAGAATTCAGGAGGAAGGGGGATCAATAAGGGAGAACAATCCAACTCAAATTAATGGAGAAGGAGAGATGGATTTTTCAAATTCTCTCTTGGTTATGTACACAGAACCAGAACCTTTACGGGTTGACAATAGCACACATGAGGAAGACTTAGCTGCAAATGCCATGGAATGGGTCCAAGTGAACATGATAAAATTAGGTCAACAATTTGGTGTCGATTTTAAAGGATGCAAAAAGGAAGCGTATACCATGTTAGCTAAGCTAGACCAAAGGAGGGAAAAGGAGACTGGAAAAGGGGAGAAGATGAAGACAATAAAATCTAACAATGATGTCCCAAAAGAGGTGAGAAATCTGTTCTTTGATATGAATTTCAAAGACGGGGAACCAAGATCTAGTGGGAGGGAATTAGCTCTAACCAATCACTGAGAGTGAAAATAATCTCATGGAATGTGAGGGGGCTGAATGGGAGTGATAAAAGGGACACTGTTAGGAAACTAATACATCAGTGGGAGGCAGTTATTTATGTATTAGTTGAGACAAAGCTAAAGGGTAATATTGATGGATTAATACCGAACATATGGGAAAATATATGGATGGGAGAAGTTCATAAGGAGGCAATGGGGAGCAGTGGGGGGATTGCAATTTTGTGGGATAAAAGGGTATGGAAGGGGGAACTGGTGGAGATTGGCAGGCAAAGCTTAAAATTCACAGGGGTAAGTGAAGACTTCAGTTGGCACATAACTGCAGCATAAGCTGATTGTAGTAGAGAGATCAGAAAGGTGTTGTGGGAGGAATTGAAAGCCATCAGAAGAAGGTTTGTAGGACCATGGATAGTTTGCGGAGATTTTAATGTTACTAGATACGCATCAGAGAGAACAAACTGCCGCAGACTTAGTGGTGCTATGACAGATTTCTCCTCTTGTATTGAGGAGCTGGAGTTGATTGATCCTCCTTTATTTGGAGGATCTTATACTTGGAGAAGAGGGGACAATCATATGAGTGCTTCAAGAATTGATAGATTTATTCATTGTGCACTATGGGGTGAAAGCTTCATTCACATCAAACAAAATGTCCTACCAAAAATAACATCTGATCATAATCCTATTATGCTAACATGTGGTGGTTGGGAATGGAAAAAATCTTATTTTAAATTTGAATCTTGGTGGTTGGAGGTAAGGGATTCAAAGACAAGGTAAACTAATGGTGGGATTCTTTCAACATTGAAGGGAGAGCAGGATATATATTAGCTGAGAAAATGAAATTGTTAAAGGTAAAGATGAAAGAACTCGGCAGATATTGCTATCAATTTCAAGTAAAGCCCATGTTCTGGAACATTAAAGTAAATTTTTTTTGGGGAATTTACGTGAATATACCGTTAGCCAAACTTAATTGCCAGCAGACGGCAGTAGTCTAAATGTGCATGTTATAAATATATAAAATTTATATAGCGACTATTTTGTAAACCAGACCATCAAAGGTATTGGTGCTGTAATTTTCCCCAAGTTTTTTCCCTAGTTTCAAAGGCCTTTGTACACGATGCTTCGAACACAAATCGTGCAGCATCATGGTAGTGCATGTGTTGCACCTACAACTGACTAGATTATAAGCTAGTGCTGGTTTGACTCAAAAGAGTACAAAACTTGGCTGCCTATCTTGGCTCAACCAAAATTTGAGTGAACTAAATCTGATTAAAACTATTTTACCCTGCCCACATCTGAACCAGCCAATCTATTTGACACCCTAAGATGTCAATTTAAGCCATAAAAGTGTAAACAACAACTACTTAAGTTTAACAAGTTGGATTATGACCTATTCAATCCATTGGCGACCAACCCAATCTTGACTCAAACAAACTTTGATTATATGATAGGCACAGAGAGAGGACAGTTTAGACCATTGAGCAGAGATACATTTGAGGTCCTAGAACAAAACCTATAAATACATGATAGACACAGAGAAGTAACAACCTCTTCGGCTTTTGATCTTAGCACCTTTTGTTTCTCCTCTGTGACTTTCATTTGCGTCTCTAGGGCATGAACATACTCCAATCTTACTGATCTCGGGAAGAATTTGTCCTCGAAAATGAAGAAGCCTCTGATGCCAATGTGCCCATACTATGTGAAGGTGAGATTCCATGAGCAGGGGCCCGCCTATAAGGGGATACAGAATATCCAGATTTTTCTGCTGAATGTGGTTGCCTTGCAGATTCTGGTGATTCTGTTTCAGGAGCAGGAGTTCCTGAAGAATGTGGCTCCACAACCTGTTGACCCTGTGCATTATAAGATGTCAATCTCTAGTGCCAGAAGACGGTGTCAAAATCACATGCACACTAATTTATTTATATTATACCTATATCACAGAGACAGGTATTGATTGGGTGTAAAGTAGAGAAATTGCCGACAACCTACTTGGGAATGCCACTAGGGAGCAAACATAAAGCTTTGGGGATATGGGATGGAATTCTGGAAAAAGCAGAAAAAAAATTATCAAGATGGAAGGCTCAATATCTATCCTTGGGGGGTAGAGTGATCTTGATAAACTCTGTTTTAGATTCACTGCCTACTTATGTTATGTCGTTATTTCCAATTCCTCCAATAGTTATCAAAAAGCTGGACAGACTGAGAAGAAACTTCCTCTGGAAAAAAGGCAAAGAGGGAGAGGGCAAGGGTTCCCATTTAGTGAAATGGAACACTGTGATGCTAAGCAAAGAAAGAGGGGGACTGGGTATTAGAAATTTGAGAATCCAAAACAAGAGCCTTTTGATGAAGTGGTTGTGGAGATATACTAGTGAGGAAGGAACCCTATGGAAGGAGGTGATAGTGGCAAAGTATGGGAATTGAACCCATGGTGTACAGAGATAGTGTCAGAACCCTATGGATGGGGAGTATGGAGGTCAATCAGAGCTTTATGGAACTCTATGGAAGAAAATGTGTTTCTCAAAATTGGAAATGGCAACAAGATCAAGTTTTGGAGAGATGGATGGATTGATCAAATTCCTCTAAGTGAGTCATTCCCAGATCTTTTCTCAATCTGCAACAATCCTGAAGCCAGAGTATGTGAAAGCTGGACAACTCAAGGCTGGAACCTATCTTTCAGAAGGCTATTGAAGGACTGGGAAGTAGATAGAGTGGCTTCTTTCCTGGGAAAATTGGGGGGAACCAATCTAGTAACAAATGCACCAGATAGAGTTATTTGGAAGCACAACAAGGATGGGCAAATTCACAGTAAACAGCGCTTACAAGAAAGGCATACAAGTTGGGGTTAGAGGCTACCATCATCACTGGAAGAGCATTTAGAGAGGACTGATCCCCACCAAAGTGAAATGCTTCACTTGGTTAGTCATCAAAAGAGCCTGCTTAACTCAAGAAGTGCTGCAGAAGAAAGGAAAGCAACTAGTCCCTAGGTGTTTCCTGTGCAATTTGACTGGGGAAACAAACAATCACCTATTTTTACATTGCAAATTCACTGCACAGATCTGGGAGCTGTTTCTCAACATCACATGCTGTAGCTGGTCTATGCCAGAACACACCTCTGATCTTTTTAAATGTTGGATCAGAAGAGGGGGTAGCAAGACTCAAAAGAAGTGGTGGAAGCTAATACCATCATGCATATGGTGGTCAGTGTGGAAGGAAAGAAATGGGAGATGTTTTGAAGATAGATCTAATTCCATTCACAAAGTAAAATGGAATTGTTTGGTATCTTTACTTTTTTGGTGTAAACAGCTCTGTATAGAAGATGTAGATCAAATTATAGAACTAATATGGAGCTTGTAATTTTGGTTAGGGCTGTAAATTTTTGAAAAGGTGGCCAGCATGTCCTTAATGCTGAAGAATACAACTTTACCAATGTTAAAAATGAAATAAAATATTATTGTTCTCAAAAGTTAATAAGTATGGGAGGTTCCTTTCCGTTATTACAGTTAAGGGACACAACAGAGTTGTGATCATCATTCCAGAAAATTTATTTTAATGAGGGATGGGGGGTTGGTGGCTACAAAGATTGAGAAATTTATTACAGTGAAAACTAGCAGGAAACTAGCATCTTGCTGCATTTATTATGAATGGAAGTACAATAAACAACTATTAAAGGACACGGGCAACTTCAAAGATGTTCTTCATAAGAGCAAGTGGACTTTAAAGGAAGCTGAGGTTGCAGTTGTGAAGAACCAACTTTCTTTGAAATCTCAAGAGGGTGATACATATCTTCTGCGGAGATGTCTAGTTGGTCAATTCAATGGTGGGGATGAACTTATGACTCACAATGATGTGAGAAGATGGGCTCAACAAACCGAAAAAAGGGACTCAGAATATTCAAGTGTATGACATGAATGGCTTTAGTTACTCTTCGAGTTCCAATCAAGGAAAGCAGCTGAACACATTCTTATGGGCGACTAGAGGAGATATGCGGTCAACTTAACACTCGGTTCGTGGTCTCCGATGAAGGGTTCCTTTCCGATCCAAACCAAGTTTGATTGGTTTTGGATCAGAGTAAATGTTCTTCCTCTACCCCTCTGGTCCATGGGAGTCGTGAAAGAGATAGGTGATAGATGTTGAGTTGGTTGGAAAATGAAGAAGAAATAGAACTTAAGAACCCCCTGCTATGGGCTCGCGTTCGGATTAAGGGTCCGAGGGAGACAATACCGCTGACCAATTGATGTCGATGATGGGAATTTAATCTTCTCTCTGCTGATATGGGTAGACTCGTCGGTGATTTACAAGAAAAAAAAGTTAGTTACTAACCCTAGACAGGCGACTATAGCTAGTAAAGGAGAAACAAAAGTAGCTCTGGGTTGTGGAAGTATGAGAAGACTTTCATGAAAAGATAAAGAGGTTGTAGGTCTTTACGCAATAGATTTTGTGGGGCCTGACACGCAGCAAGTGGCGCCAGTGCAATGCTGAATGTTTGAATTTGAATTTAAAAGAGTGTGGGCCCAACCCAATTCTTTTAAATTCCTCTTTGCTCGCAGACATGGACCAACCATAAATTCCTTTTTGGCCTATTCATTTAACCCCCTTAGAACCATTTATTGAGCTCCTAAATATAATCCAAGGTCCATCTATTTTACCATTTGAATTCACATGGATCCTAGGAGATTTGGGGACTTTCATGAAGAAGATGGAGGAGACTCCAAAACATGACTTTATCCTCGAAAACGATCTAGTGTTGGGAGATAAATCATTGCAGAATTCTCTTTCTCTATCACCAGGGAGGATTGCGATCATGCTCTGTAATAAGAAAGGATGCTGAGGAGACTCTAGAATATTCTCATGATCGACGACTCAAATTGTAAATCGACGACTCAAATTGTGAAGGTCTCATTAGGGAGAATACTACTCTATAGGTAAACTTTAACGTGATCGAACTTAGCCAGAAGTTTGGAGCAGCTATCAAGGGTTGCGAAAATGAGGCCTTCCTTTTCTCGAAGGTAGATCAGAATAGAGCAAAGGGAGCACAGTTGTACCAACACAGTTAATACTCCAAAGGAGCTCAAGAACTTGTTCTTTGACATTGATATGAAGTTCAAAGAAGGTGAACCTAGGAGAAGTGGGAGGATTTTGCCTTTGAATATCCAATGAAAGTCAAGATTGTAGCCTGGAATGCTAGGGGGCTTAATGGTATGTGGGAATGAATGATGGGCTTTCTCAGGGTGAAATGGTGGGTCTTTTAACCTTCTCAAAAAAAAAAAGGTGGGTCTTTTAACTTGTCTTTCCATGAAGCAGTGGTAAGATCTGCCTTCATTCTACCCTCCCAGACCCCACTTGTGGAATTTCACGGGGTATGTTGTTGTTCTTGATTGGGAGATGTGTTGAAAGGATCATTAAATTTCCTAATTTTGCATTTGGCAAGAATATGGGCATTATTTGCTTTGGTCTCTGGTTGATTTTGATTTTTTTTTAACTGCCACAACACCATTCATCTTCAAAATATGGTCTTGCCTAACTCTAGAGTTCTTGTTGTTGGTTATTGTGGTCTCCACAGGACTGTATACACTTTCATACCATCCTCCATCATCAATAACTTCTCGAATGATCACCGATAATTTCGTATCACCCACCCATGCCTCAATTTGAACATACCTACCAACCACAACTGTTAAAAATTCTGATACACTCGGTATAGGTAGGCCTCTATTTTCCTACGGTATCTCTGGCAAAGATTCCCCTCTTCCGGTGAAGCCTTTTTCAAAGCACTCATGCCCATCACAAGTTGTTTTTGCCAGTTTTGATTTTGCTAATGAGCCTTCTATTGCCCTCGTAAAGTAAGTAAAACCATCTTGCTCTTTCTTTCCTAATGTTAATTAATTTAAGAGACTTATCTCCGGTTGAGACCGGCTGAGAAATAGGCTCTTCCCTCCATAGTGGAGAAGTGAAACTCACCAGAAACAGGACAATTCTAACCAGAAAAGATGTTCTTTTAAAATTGGCTAATTTCCCAAAATTGAGTTCCCAAGAGAAAAAGGAGCTTGTTTGGGATAGGTGGAAGCTCACTGAGGATATCTTATGCAAAAGGGTTTGTAATCTAGAAATATCCTCCTTGTAGACAACGAAATTCGTCGTACCAAAAGTCGAGAACTTAAAGTAATGTAGCCTTTTCCTAAATCACTCAGGATTCTCACATAAAATGCACATAAGAATGCAACTTTCAATATTTACCACAACAAACATATAGAAAATCGCACTGCAGCTAAATTCTTAATAGATTTACCACTTTTTAGCAAAGAATTTCTGAGCAACTGACTTAGAAAACAGGCAATAGTTTAATACCCAAAACCAAATTTTGCATCCAGGAAAAAACTAACCATCACTTTGGTAGGTATCCTCCTACAGTACAGTCACTCCAGCAACATTCCTCTTTTCCAAACATTTTTTTTCCCAATTCTGTGTGTTATATCTTCATATATACCATTCTTTTGGAGCATAACCTAGATATCTTTTTGTGCTAGCTAAATTTGCAGTTCATATATTCTTCTACTTATCTTAAAACACTACTCTCTAGAGTGTTTCTTCATAGCTCAGTTGTTTAAGTGTTTGGCATTTTCTATGGTTGATGATTTTATTTGAGTTCTTGTTGTTTTACAGATAAATGCTCTGTGCATGGCATTTTATGCACGATCTGAAGAGGTTCGCCAGACTCATTCTGTTCACAAGCTTGCTCTGGTAACTATGCTTCTGCTGTACTTCTCTTTTTATTTTTCTATTCTCCTTCCTTTTTGAAAGAACTTCTTTATTTTAAGGGTGGGTGTGAGACAATGTATACATAAATTCTTCCATTCTGAAGAATCTCACCATCAGGGATGATACCAATCTTTAGTCCAGAGTATTGTTGAACTACTAACAGAATATTATCACATATGGTTGCTATATAGCCTTCTGCACATTGTTAGTGTGTATGCTTGCTATATTTGCTTCTCCACATATATGATGCTACTGCAAAACGACGTATATATAGTCCTTTCTTTATGTATATGACCGCCCTGCTAGAATTTGGGAACATCTGATATCATGTCCAAAAGGTCTAAACCAGTGTTGTGAAAGGCGCTCGCCTTTTGCCAAAGGCGATAAGGCGAGGTGAGGCCCTCACACCTTTTCACAGTGTGGCGAGGCGAAGTTAGATAGGCGACGTAAGGCGCCAATATGGTGATGGTGAGGCGAGGCGAGGCGGCTTTTTTTTTTTTTAAAAAAAAGGTCTGACTTAATAATATTAGTCAAAATTAGGGTTTTTTGCAAACTTTCATCATATCGCCAGTCGCGTCTTCTTCTCCTTCGCGTGAGTCGCGTCAGGTATGACCTCTTTTTTTTCTTCTTCTTTTCAGTTTTTCTCGACTTCTTCTTCTTCAGTCAGTTCTCTTCTTCTTCTTCTTTTCTTCTCTTCAGTTCTCTTCTTCTTTCTTTTCTTCTTTTCTTCTCTTCAGTTTCTTGTTGCTCTGTTTTTGTTGCAGTTGCTCACTGCTGAGTGCTGACTCTGTTTTTGTTGTTCACTGTCGCTGCTGACTGCTCACGCCTCAGTGCTGTCTATATTTAAAAATAAAATAAATTAAAGTTCTAGACTTTTAGTATCTACTATTAGTTTTTGAATTGAAATATTTGCTTTAATATGTTATTGCTATTGAGATTTTGGATATTTATATATGCAATTAAATATTTTTAATTTTTGGTATTAATTGGCGCCTCAATTCAAAAAGGCGAGTGCCTCGCCTCGCCGCGAGACGAGGTAGGCCCTTGTCGCCTTTCGCCGTCCAAAACACTGGTCTAAACCAAACTTTTAAATTCAATTGGAATTTCCAGACAATCAATTTCGGCTCAACTACAAACACCATGAAGAGTTGAAAACCATAAATCAACCATTCTAATTGTTAATAACCTCCATTCCATCCTTTTCTCCGCTGATGTTTAGTTCACTTCTGTTTACTAAACATTGCATAATGGAGGTGGGTGCTACTGAACTCGCTTTAGCCATGCCCTAGTAAGGAGATTTATTAAACGCGCTAATATCCGTCTAATGACACCTTCTAGTATAACAACCACTGCTTTTTAACATTTCATCTTCACTCTCTGTTTTCCTTAAATTTGGTGGTGATCTGATTGTTTTTGTTTTCAGTCCTTTGTCTTTTAATGTTCAAAGAAGGCAAAATTGCGGACCTGTGTGCATGTGTGTGTGTGTGTGAGAGAGAGAGAGAGAGAGTGAGAGAGAGGGAGAATCTCCTTCTTGAATGTGATAAGTTATAACTATAAGCCTTTTTTCCCCTCCTAACACATAAAAGGGAAAGTTGCACAATTTGGTAACATGTCTAAATAGATCCCCTTTTCCAACCAAAAATGGTGTTGAATATCATTTTGAAACTCGCAGTTTCCGCAAACTCTGCCAAAATTTTCTCAACAGTAACCATCTTCCCTTCCTAATGACCAGCTAACGGCCACATTAGTTGGTAAACCCAATGTACAACCATCGTTGCCATTTTTCTGTTTTCCTGAAATACCATCAACACATCCAAAATAATTTGGCTAACAGCTGCTACTTCTCTGTGAAATATGATCTTGAATGCTGTTTGGAACAATTGCAGCTTTCCTAAATCTACGCTAAATAATTTCTAATGTAACCATCTCACTTGTTTCTGGTAAGACCATCTCCAATCCAACACCAAATTTTACACCAAATCCTAAATTTGGTGTAAAATTTGTTGTTTTAAGCTCCAACCCACACCAATTTTAACACCAAATTTGGTGTGTGAATAGTGTTACACCAAATTTGGTGTAAAGTGATTCATCACACTTATACAAACTTTTAATTAAACATTATATAAATTGTATGTTTTAATTAAATCTCTTGTATATTTAATTATTTTTTATGTAATATTTTTATAATATTAATTTTAGATATAAAATTTAGCTTTTTTATAAATTAAAAATTAAAAAATGCAAACATATAAATTTTTAAACAAATAATACAATGTACTTAAAAATAGCCGAAAATAATAAACATTCAACAAAGTAGTAATTGACATACATCAAAATTGAAATATAAAATACATAGTAATTTTAAAAAGTACAACAAAACATAATAGTTTAAAAAAATTACAACAATAACTTAATAATCTGACAGATTCTTTCCGGATCCATCAATACTATTAAAATATGAATTGTATGGGGTATAATAAAGTATACATCAATACTTTATTTAATTGTATTTCATTAATGATTTCACTTTTATTTGTATTATCCATTATTATGTATAATGTATAATATTTGCTAGCAATTTATATTATTTAAAAAATTATGGTACAAAATAATTTTATATTAAACGATTATAAAAGGAAATAATATGAATTATATATGGTGAATGTTTTAGAAAGAATTTGTTTAATGAAATAAGAAATAATAATATAATAATGAAGAGAGAGAAAAATATTCCTTTTTGGTGTAATATTTGGTGCAGTGGGTTGGAGTTGATTACACCAAAAATAGTGTTGTCACCAAATTTGGTGTTTGGGTTGGAGTCTTGGAGATGCCCTAATCACCATTCCAGTAACACCATTTTTCATTTATGTTATTGCTAAATAACTTCTGAAACTCAAGTTTAGAACTCTTCCTATAGCTCAAGTCTTAGCTCTCTCATGTTCTAATCAGGAAAAAATGGCCGTTGGCTTTCATGCTTCATGAAGTCTACATCTTCCCAAAGATTATGTATATTAAGAGAAAATAACTTTTAAAAAAAATTGTATAATAAGAGAAAGAAATTCATACTGTAATTTAACAAGGTGATATCTTACTCATTCTGAAGTTGGAAGTTAAAAACCATACTGTCAATAAAGGCTATTAACTTTTAGAACATAAATAAATTATCCATTTAAAATAGAAGTAATGTAATGCATCCAACCAAAAGAATAGCACAGTGGTTGTTGCTGAGGAAGAAGTAAGAACAGGAGTGATCTGATACTGATTTGTTCTTTGTTTGTTAAGCTGTAAAACCAGTTATTTTTCCATAATTGTACTCCCAGGCAAGGGTATTAGAAGGGAATGATTGGGTACAAACAATGCTAACCTACCGGCTATTAGCTAAAACCTGTGTCAAGTGTTTAAGCTCTACTGATGGGATCCTTTGATTGTTCATTGTTGCAGGGGGTGCTTGCTCTGGAAGATGCATTGTCCAGAGGGTTACCAATTCAAAAAGAAATAGAAGTTCTTCACACTTCTCTTGAAGGGATAGATAACAACTCACTGCTGGATTTGGTTCTATCTTCTCTTCCAGAAGAAACACAGAGATATGGTGCAGATACTGTATTACAACTGAATCATAAGGCAAGCATCTGAAACACTGTAGAATTATGCTTTGTACTGTGATTTAGGGCTGAACATTTCCTTTGCTTATAGATCAGTTTCTTGCTAGCTGTTTGTGACCTATGTTTTACCCCTATTATAAAGCCTAGATGGGATATCCACTTAGTAACTTCTCTCTCCTTCACAAAAGAAAACGAAAAGGGATATTTATCTCCTTTTTTCTTTAGTCTTTCCACGTGATGCATTGTTTCCTTTTCACTATGCTCTTACTACTACAGCTGGAGAAATCTTCATTTCCCCGCTGCATTCATTTGTCTTCTGAATTTCATGCCAAGTTCAAAAAGAAGAACCTGATACTGTAACTCTCTCTCCATATTGGTGAAAAAGAAATCCTTAGAAATGGAATGGTAGAGGAGGTGATACATTGATAAAGCAATGATCCTGATTGCAAAGGAACAGGATAATTTAGTTTACAGTTTTTAAGTAGTGATGCTTTTTCTTCATTTATCTTTATTTGAAGTGTTCGAAGAGCCGTAACTCTGGTTCTTTTTGTTGTCCATCCAAAGATTAGTGTTATCCTGAGAACAACTGTCAGGAAGACCTAATCTAATTTGGGACCTCCAAGTTATATTTATGTTAATTTTCTTCAGTTTCCAAGATTTAGAACTCCATGTAGGACCTGCACTAGTATGAACCTCTAGGAAGTTTCAATATGGAACTCCATGGACGAGACTGTATTGAAGTTTTTGGTTAACTTCAATTCATTTCTAAAATATTCCAAGGATTGGATCTTAGACGTTGAATTTTTTCAATACCAAATATATGGGTGATAGAGCTATGACAAAAATTTGCAACCAGTTTAGATCTGATAATTGTTTTGAAGGTGCCATGATTGGGTGTTGAGAATTATAATGCAAAGAGAACGAGTAAGGGCCACAAAAAAACTAACATTCTGGATAGGGGCCGAATTTGATGTCACACTGTCCTCGGGGTGCAAGACTGACAAGACAGACTGATGGTTCATAGAGTTGAATCATTTGAGAGGTACATGCCTTGCACAAATTTCTGGTTTGGGTCTATCTTGGTTCATCTTTGTGGTGATTGTGAAAAGTGTGGGTTTGTAATTTGGTGTAGGATCACTAATGTTTAAGCTCTAAGGTTTGGTTTGATCCTTTATTGCCATCTGCAATACACATGCACTTCCTTGAGCTCGCAGAAAGGATAACTGCTACTCTGCTAAGGGATCCCATTGGTTGCCTTGCTAGGTCCTGTTACTCTCATAGTCTGAACAAAAAAAGAACGGTAAGTAATGTCCACCTGGGCTCTAAAGCTTTTAAGCAACCCTGTTGGAGCTGATTCCATACATGTTGTGGGTGAAGATTCCTCTAGTTTCTCATGTGATTATCCAGTCTTCAATTTCCTTGGCAACATAGAGAGGAAGGCCTTCTCATTGTCAGTATTTGGAAACATTAAAAGTCTGCCTACTTGCACATCAAGTATGCATTGAGTGTCTATAAAAGCCGAGTTTAACCTTCTGAGGCACAAATGCATGATGTAGACGTAATGATATGCTCAGTCCATTAGGTACTTCATGTCTGGCCTTAGACTGCTTCACTACAGTATATTTATTGTTGTCCTTCATGGTATATCAAAGTTTGAATCAGTTTATGCTTAAAGAATTCAAATCCTTACACTAGAATCATTGGACCATTGTGTAAGATCCATTTCTCTGGAAGAAAGACTATTTGTCACAGTGGGATTCCACATGGTTTGTTATCAAATTTAAATCTAAAAAATTTCCCCAATTTTTGAGAAAGCAGATGCTCTGCTATAAAAGAATTTCTAGTAATTTTAACTTTTAATTTCAAATTTGCTATGTTCCCTTTTCTACATTTAATATTTTTGGGTAAACTCAATGGCTCTTTTTCTGGTTCCTTATTTCCTGACCTGGTTGAATCGTCACTACCAGACAATTTGTAAGACTGATAGAAGAGTTTGGTAAAGTTACCAGATTCAAAAAAAAAAAAAAGTTAGAAGATTTGGTCACTGTTTAAATTATCCCAGTATTTAATTTGCTTCTCTTGCGATCAAATCTGTCAACAGTACTCTTTCCTTATAAATTGCGTGATTTCTGCTGCTAGGTATCTGAATTTGTTTTTTCTTTTATTCCTTCTGCCTAAAGTCTTTAGTCTTGTGTGTCTGTTGAGAGCAGGATTTCTTATTGGAATTTGTAGCTCTTACATTGAAGCCTGCATATCTGATGCTTGTACCTGAGCAAAATCTGGATGGTTCTGTTTCTAATTACTTCTCATTTTAACAGTTCGATACATTAAAGGGGACACTTCGGCACTTTAGCCTGATTCCTCCAGGTGGTGGTGGGATATTGACACATTCTTTGGCTAGTGTTGCATCCTGGTTAAAGGTTTCTTTGCATTTACCCTTCTTTGAGTTAAACTATCTGATTATTGAAGTAAAGTTTACTGAATTCATATTTCTTCCCCATAAGATAATTTTGTGTACTGATGTCAGATTAGGGAGGCTGGCCAGTCTGGTGATGGAATTGAATCCCTCATAAATAAAGTTGAGAGTTTCTTGGCTCAGGGAAAACTATCAGAAGCCGCTGATGCCCTTGAGAAGGGTTTAAAGGACACTCACGCGGCAGCAGTTGTTGATGATTGGGTTAAGCGTGCTAGGAACAGAGCTATAACCGAGCAAGCACTAACCTTGCTGCAATCTTATGCCACCACTATTAGCACTTGAAACAGTGATCCATTATAGCAATCAAACGTCCAGTTTATCTGCTGCCTACAAAAATCACTCAAGAATGGCTTTTTGGTGATTTAACATGACATTTTCAATGCTTGCAACACTATCCCTTTTTTCATCTTGTTGCAATCCAAGTAGTTATGCCTTTCTTGATCCGGGAATAATTTCCATTGATAGATACATCACTATCGAGCAGGTTTGTTGTACAACGGGTTGCTTCTGTTATTATTTCTTTCAGGTCAACCATGAAAAGGACTCCAAGCTGGAGTATCCATTGCATTTTCTACTTTCCATGAACTAATCTTATTTGCTGTTGTTACCCTGTTTAACATGTATAATAAAGGCAGCTCAGATGACTGGATAACTTCTTTGGTTAGTTTCCTAAATGAAATAAACTTGAAAGAGCTCAGCCAAACATAAGGTTTTCGTCTGATCGAGGGGATAAGTAGACATAATTCACCTTGAAACAGTTGAGGTTGAAATTTCTCTGGAAACTTTGATTTATGTATATCTTAACAATTATAGTTGAATTCATTATGGGATATGATCAAGAAATTGAAGTTTCTTTGGATACAGACGAGTCTAAAACGATCGAGTTAAAAAGCAAAATGCTTCTTGTGCAAGTGTCCAGTGTTTGTTCTTTCCTACTGTTCAGCCAAAATTTAGAAAAGAGACCAAGTTATTCTCCTACGTGTAATTTTTTATCAATAGAGTGCAATAACACAAAATTAATTATAAGAGTGATAACCATATGATTTGTGATCAAGACATATTACTAATCTAGGGTTCATTCACCAAACTCCAATAAAGTCATACAGTTATATATATATATATATATAGAGAGAGAGAGAGAGAGAGAGAGAGAGAGAGAGAGAGAGAATGTTTACACTTTTTCAAGTGATAACTACACTATGAAAGTATAATTAGTAAAAATGAGCAAAAGTCATGGTCGATATGTCTCTCTCAATATGTATGGTGTTAGTTTGTGCATCGTGATCATGAAAAAAATAAAAGAAAAAGCATTTGATATAAAATATTATAGCTAGTGTGGGTATTCACTACTCTAGTAATTAACTCTAACACCTCTACAACCTTTCCCACGATCTTTCTCCATAACTAATTATTTGAACTTTTACCTTAGCAGTGAGACTTTGATTTTCTCCACCTAGTAATCCCCTCTCGTGTTTCTCCTTCCCCGGCTCCTATTTTTTTTTAAAAAAATTGAACATTTGACGTAAACATTCGGTGTGCTTCAATATTTATCTATAGAGAAATTATCCAAATGGATTTATTAATTAATCCCTTCCTAACTCAATTTCGTGCACCCAAAAACAAAATAACCTCTCATTAATTTGTCATCTATCCCTCTTAAGATTATTATACTTTGTAATTGATTAGTGTCCCTTTTTTCCCAACTAATTTCCTAACATTAAATACAATTTGGTTAAGGCCTTTACACGCCCACGACTTTTAACCTCTTTTTTTTCCACCCGATATCAGATATCAACATTTAAATTGGATTAGACGCAAATTCGCGTATTGTAGGCACCTACATTGGGGTTCGGTTAAGATGTGGGTTTGCGTATTGCAAGACCATTTTTAGAGGCGGCTTTTCATTCTTAGAAGTGCGAACCCAAGATCTCCAGTTAAGATTTGGGGAATTTCAACCATCCTACCACAACTCATATCGGTTAACTTTTGCATATATTAATACATATTAGTTAAGTCCTTCGGTTGTTAGCTTTGATTATCGATTAGGTTAAGTTGGATACTCGTTTCAAGCCACTAAGACAAGCTAACTAATTTTTCTTCTTCTTATATAAATAAATACAAGTTAGTTTGATGTCTTTATTATTTTTCTAACTACTTGAAATATTTAAAAGAAAGAAAACAGATTATGTTTTATCACTGTTTAGTTATCCAATATGATAGTTAGTTACAAACTTTCCCTTTAAACTAATAAATCCATTTTTAACGAGGAGTTATCTTTCTTTGTCTATGTCTTTTTTTTTGGTTTCTAACTCGGCGCTTGGAGCCCGCATTAGAGTCTCGATTAAATTCGGATCATGCACTACAAGACCCATTTCAATTTTTTATTCAATTCAAAATTCAAATTGAAATATGATACTTTTGTGATATCTGATAATTCCTTATCGGAAACATAAGTCACGCTTCATAATTAGAAAAACGAGCACCATCCTTTATTTTTAATAGATGATGAAAAAAGAGTCAATGCAGAATGATTTTTTTTTCTCTTTTCCTTCCTTATGATAAGATATTAGTTGGAAGTACCTAGGCTCTTAGTTTACATGGCGAGGTTAAAAATTCCTCGTTAGTAACGGTGAGCGAGAGCAGATTGGGGGTTTGAAGGACAACAAACACAACTTCTTAGCAAATCACAAAAAGTGCTCATTTTATGAGGACAAAAGTAAAATTTTATGACAAACTTTTTATGAATCTTATTTCCATCCGTTATATTTTTGTTTAAAAAATATCTTTATTATTACGTTTTTTACTTAAAAATACTCTTTTGCTAACAAAATAACTCAAAAATATCCAATGAGAATCAGCCCCCTTTGGTCATGATTCTCACGTGTAATGTAGTCAATCTTGGGCTTGATTTTCAACCCTTCTAATCATGCAAATCAACCACTTTTCACATGTAAATATGTGTAGTACTTAGCTTACTCGTCGACACAATTTTCTCGTTTATTTTTAGATTTTTCTTTCACAATAAATACTTTTTTAATTTTTCATTGAAGTCCAATAACGATAAATATGCGTAGCACTTAGCTTACTCATCCACGATAAGAAGATAATGCCAACACTTAGGGTGTATTTGGTATGAAGGAAAACATTTTCTGGAATTTTTTTTTTAAATCAACTCATTTTTCTCAAATTTAAGGAAAACGACTTCCATTCAAAACTTAAGGAAAACATTTTCCAAAACTCTCTTCCAACTTCCAATTTTTAAAAAAATTGTTGAAAAAATCAATTTATTTGGTCCCTACCCTCAAACCAACCCCCCCAACCACCA
>NW_006239389.1:336665-341522 GCF_000226075.1 Solanum tuberosum | reverse complement strand
ACCCATCCCCTACCAGCCCCCACCCCCCAAAAAAATTAAGTTTGTTTTTAAAAATATTTTCAATTTCAACAATTATTTTCTACTCTAGTAAAAATAAAAGAAATTTTTCAAAAACATTTTTCATTCATAAATCAAACACTAAAAATCTTTTTCGAAAAATATTTTCTACTCACAAACCAAACATGAGAAAATAAGTCAAAAATCAACTTGTTTTCCAAGAAAACATTTTCTAGGAAAACATTTTCCTTCATACCAAACACACCCTTAAAGGTAACTTTTCATAGTGGTTGTTAGAGTGTCTATATTGTATGAAATGGAGTGTTGGCAATCAAGAACTCGCTTAGAAGCAGAGGTGAACCCAGGGTGTGAAGATGATGGGTGCACCATTAATTAAGACTAATACATCTTAGTTAAAGCATGTCACTCAGTACCGAATCTTGTGATAATTTTACTAAACATAGAAATATAAAATTAATGTACTAACATATAAATATTAATTAAATGACTTTCTACATAAAGTTTGCTTTGGAGAGTGCATGAAGTCGCAAGTTCGAACTAGCTAGCCTCCTTGTTTTATTCAATACTTTTAAGTTTTCAGATAAAAACGAAAAAAGAGAAACAACAAATGGGATTCAAAAACGAGGTCCCTCAGCTCGAAACGGAGATGTGCGCAACATTTAAAGCAGTGCACCCAATCAATTTTAGTGATTTAATTCGCTTGATAAAATATATGTCATATTTCAAGGTATATATGTATACACATAATATTTTTCAAAGTTAACGGGTGCACGTGCACCCACGCATGAACACAAAGGTCCGCCTCTATTTAGAAGATGAAAGTTGTGGAGATGAGGATGCTGAGATAGAGGTGCAGGCATACTATGAGAGATAAGATTAGGAATAAAGATATTTGCAACAAGATAGGAGAGGTCTCCATGCTGGACAAGATTAGGTAAGCGAAGTTGAGATGGTTTGAACATGTGAAAATAGGAAAGGTAGAGTCATGCTGAAGAAGTCTTGGGGAGGTGATTAGACATGACATGATGCATATTGAGCTTACCGAGAGCATAACTTTAAATAAGAGAGTTTGAACGTTGTGAATTAGGATAAAATGTTAGTTGGTAGTTGAATGTTATCTCGATTTTCTGCAGGATACACTTGTGGTCGTACTTGAACCTTCTTTCTTACTAGTGGTACTAGCAATATTCACATAGTTTCTTGTTCTTCGGTTTGAATTATCACCTATATTTTTTGTACTTTAGTTATCACATTATTTTGTTGTCATTGTTGTTCTTTCCTCTATATATTGTGTGTTGCTCTCCATGTCACATTATTTTGTTGTCGCTATTGATCTCATTTTTGTATTTTTCTCGGACTGTTTGAAATTGCTAATTAACTATATCTCTATCTCTACGAGGTAGGAATAAGTTCTACATAAACTCTACATATCCTTTGCAGATTGTATTATGGAATTACACATATGTTTTATTTTCTGTTGATCTAATCTAATTTCTAAAAAGATTGTTCTATTTTGCAAAAACAAATTTGCAATTTCCAGTAGATAATATCTTTTTTTTAATTAAGTTTTATTTTATTTGACAATGATTGCACTGAATCATTTTAAATGAATTGAAAATTTAATGAACGTAAACAGTAACTTAACGAATAAAATTGACATTAAACAACTTTTAATGCGTAATTTCAGTTTTCTCTTCTCCATAAAAATTGTTGTGGCTAAAGGAATTTAAGTTACTTGTGGATTCTTTGGATGAAATTCATTAAAAATTACAAATTAAGCAAGAAAAATGTAGATTAAAAACCCAAATCACTAATTATGATGTTTATTTCCTATTTGATGTCTGATAACTGTATTGAACTCTGACTATATCTAAATTCGTGACACCTAAAGCCTCACTCGGAAGGAAACACTCCTTGTCACGATTTCTTTCATATTCAGTTCCAAAGTTCAAATATGAGATCTCTGATTAAGAAAGAAACAGTCTCATTAAATTGTACCATGTCTGTTGATATATCAAATCACTATTACTACATTCCAATTGACCAGAGAGTGATGTGGTGATTGAAATCTCAAACTATACGTGACACATGACTAATCAACTTTTTTTTAAAATTTTTGGAACAAATGAATTTTCATATCTACTAGAAAAAGAAAAAAAAAAGACCCCACCAGAGAGAAGTGAGAACCCACAGAAATTGTGCTTTTACATTACTACGCAGCTAATGATTTCAACAGCTTATTTATTTGGTATAGATTTTCAGACATTCAAATTAGAGGGGTTAAAAAATGGGACCGGTCGGTTCTTTTATAAAAATAATATTTTTGGATTATAATAAATTTTTATTATTTTATTTGATATAAATAAAATTAGAGTTTTAAAAATTTTATTATTCGAAAAAGTATAAATTTATATAAGAATCTATAATTCTATTAAAATAAATCTAATAATCAATTCGATACAATTTAATTCGGTCATTTTTGAAAAGGCATTGGCATGCCTAGCTCGAATGATTGTGTTCCGATTGAGCATCAAAAAATATAATAAAGTATTTTTATTAGACAGTTTCAATAAAAATCAATTATGTGAATTTCTCAAGCATTCGGTACTTAAAACCTTGCTATATATATCAGACTCGTTGATTCTTTTATCTATTGGCGAGAAATGTTAAATTAATTTAACCACTGAAAAAACATTTATCCTAATAGAACTTATGTACAAAAATTATTCCACAAATTGCATGTGGAGTGTTTTATTGATTAAGTTGCCATTCTAATTATAATTATTAACCATGTGGGCATTCTAGAGTACACTGTTATTTTTATTTCTTATTCGGTGTTCGAAATTCACATTGAAGCCCTGATTAAATTTGGATCGCACACTAAAGGGTCCATTTGAGAGTGACACTCCCAACAAAATTTTCTTCATACCTAAAATTCGAATCCAAAACTTTTGATTAAGAATGAAGCAGTCCACCACCGCATCAGAACTCATGTTGGTTAGAGTATAGTTACATGCATGAGAGAACATGCAATTCAATTCAATTATATTAAATATAGAAGTATCCTTATTAGGTGTACCTTTCTGTCTTTTTTTGTGCCAATTAAAAAAACATAAAAGATATGTAGTGGATTATATTATTTTGTGCCAACCCATAGAAATCAGAAAGTAACAAAAATAAAATAGAGAGGCTTGAGCCAGCTTGTAATTCAGCTGCCTTTGGCTGAAGCTGTATAATTACCTCTCTTGCTTTCTTATTTTGTATTACTAAAAAAATATAGTACTCATTGTTCATAAACTGTTGTTGTCACATTAAAAAATACAGACTAAATTACTTCTGTTTTGTGGGAATTTCAAAAGTGTCCAATGATATTAAATTTTATGTTGCAATGTTAACTTACATTTTTTCTAAAATAACATATTCGAGAATATGTAATCTTCTAATCATGAAATGATGATTATTTTGTATTTAAGATTGTGACTTAGTGAACAAAGAAGTGAGTGAGAATCATGAAATTTCAAAATAAATTTTCAATAAAAAGCAACATATTAGGTAATTTCTTTTCATATGTTTAAGTGACCCTTAGCTCCATCATTAAGTGAGAATATATATATATATATATATATATATATATAATTATATATATATATATATATATATATATATATATATATATATATATATATATATATATATATATATATATATATATATATATATATATATATATATATATATATATATATATATATATATATATATATATATATATATATATATATATATATATATATATATATATATATATATATATATATATATATATATATATATATATATATATATATATATATATATATATATATATATATATATATATATATATATATATATATATATATATATATATATATATATATATATATATATATATATATATATATATATATATATATATATATATATATATATATATATATATATATATATATATATATATATATATATATATATATATATATATATATATATATATATATATATATATATATATATATATATATATATATATATATATATATATATATATATATATATATATATATATATATATATATATATATATATATATATATATATATATATATATATATATATATATATATATATATATATATATATATATATATATATATATATATATATATATATATATATATATATATATATATATATATATATATATATATATATATATAATATAAATGTCAATAATAGCTAAAATGATGTGGCATTTTTCTATGGTAAAAAAAAAATATTTCTCTTTTTTTCTTTCTTTCTAATTTCTTTCAATTATTTTATTATAATAAAATTATCTCCTTGATTCATTCAATTACACATATTCTACTCTTAACTAACACTCCATCCATTCCTATTTGCCATCATTTTAGGTTTTCACGCTTCTTGAGAAACTAGATAAGTTTTTATCATTGTACTCTAATTTAATATTATCTTGAAATCAAGTTTTCAATAAATCAACATGAATTATTTACTTTGATTAACTAATTCGACCAATAAACATGAATTAATTACTTAGTTTTTTTATATTGGGTAAATTTATATTTTTAAGGTTAATAACTTTCAAAGGATAAAGTAGGAAGAATAATGCCACTTATGCATTGGTCTTGTAAAATGACAAATACAAGACTATCTAATTTTAGTAAGGACGACATATAAATAAAAACGAAAGGAGTATTAGTAATGTTCATTACTCCTTCATTTCTTTTTCTTTTTTGATTTTTCTCTCATTTTTTAGTTATCCCCCCCCCCCCCCTCCCT
>NW_006239389.1:334196-336532 GCF_000226075.1 Solanum tuberosum | reverse complement strand
CCATTTGATCATTTCATCATAATCCTCAATTATTTGATGTACAAATTTATGACATTTAAAAATCACACTAATAAAAAAATATTTTGACTATATATGACTATTATTCTATTTTCTTTTCTCTTTATTCTTACCTTTTATCTTTTTGGATAAATTTTTTATTTGATGTTGCAAATTATCATAGAGATAATAATAATAATAATAATAATAATAATAATAGAGTTGTTATTTCCTCTCTAACTCATACTTGAGTATTTAAAAAAAATATGGCTTAATTAATTTTTTTATTGGCAAGATTAACTTATTATAGTTTAATGTCAGAATATTTTCAAAAACAGGAGCTAAAAAGTAAGTCAACCTATACAAACACGCTAATCAAGAAAGTATGTATATATTGTTTGAAATCATGTAGATAAGTTTTTAATAAACATAACGATATAACATGAGAATGTAAGTAAAGTTAATTTCTAATGGAAAAAAATTCAAATATGGAGAAAAACCTTATTTATATACCATATGTTTAAAGTTTGGCTCAATGTCATTTTCGTTTGAGAAAATGCTCATTCATGTCATTATTTGTTTACTAAAATGACATAAATAAATCAAACTTTTAATTGGATGACATAGATGAACCTTTTCACAAAGTTTGATGGCATATTTGAGCTTTTTCTTTTTTTTTTAAAAATGTTTTAATTAATGACGTGACCGAATCATAATTGACCACATATGAAAAATGATTTTGCAAAATTAAAACTTTTTTCAGTCAACAAATAATGACATGGATGAGCCTTTTCTCAACCGAAAATGACATAGATGAGCCAAACTTTTAGCAAATAGCATAGATAAACTTTTTCATAAAGTTTGATGACATATATAAGCCTTTTTCCATTTTCAAAATACAGTTTAATTCATAGAAAAATAGTGTATTAATATATAACTTTGTCGTCTTTAAGTTTTTAATTCTTTGCTATTGTTAGAAGTTCTCAAGTTTTTTTTTCCAAAATTTTAAAATTATTACTACGGTTTATTGGGTTTAAAGTACTCTTCAAGCTTAATACTTAAAAAATTAAAAATATTCGCTTTGGACAAAAATAAATTTAATAAAAATTATTTGTCTCTCAAAATTTACTTTCTTTACCAACAGAGAAATTAATGATCTTCTTTGGACCTTGATTCATTATTTACTTTTAAGAAATGAATATTTAGTGTTTGTATTGAATTTTTTCCTTGATAAAATCATATCAAGAAATATGAACAAAAATTAATAATCTTGATTTAAAATATGACAGTAGCGTGTGTGTATATAAAGAGCATGGTAGGAGAACTTCATCGAAATACAAATTAATTTTAAAGATATTTCATATGATTTGTAAAAAATAAGGAGAGTTGATTTAATTACTCTACTAAGAATATCAATTTGTGGAGAGTATAATATGAAAAAGTAAAATAAGTGTGTAAACGATTTATAACTCATGATATATTTTGTTAAATATTTAAATATCTAAATTATATTTTAAATATGAATTATATAGGTATAATTTAAGACAATATATGATTAAATTCTATAAAAACAGAAAAAATATGATATTTGATTGAAAAACAATTGATTTTAATAAATATAAAGCTAAATTTAGGCAAGACGACATGAAACAAATAAGAAGTATTCCAAATGAATATAGCAAGATAAAAATTATAAGATATTTTAAGAACATGGTCATTTGATCTCACTATAAAAAGATTTTCTAGAGGATTTAAACTAATTCAAAGAAAAATAAATTATTTTTAACTATAGATAACAATATTGACGTACATATTCTTATTCTTGGTAACATGTCCACTTTAAACGTTAATATTGATTGAATGTAATTTTAAATTATTTTTTAACTTTCTTAATTATTATAAAAAAAACTTCAAAATCCATTATTTGTTTTTTCTTAATAACAAATAGAGCTGTCAATATGGGCTAGTCCACTGTCCACCCCATCTGGGCTAACTCATAAAGGCTTTGACATTTTACGGGTCATGCCAGACTAGCCCATTTTTGGTGTGGGCCAGAAAACGGTCGGCCCAACCCACAAGTACGTGGGCTACAGGCTTGCCGGGCCAGCCCAATTTTTTAAAAGTTATATATTTTTTTATAATTATTAAATTAAATTATAAATTATAATTTAAAAATATTATCATAAATATCGACAAAACAATATTACATGGTGTTAATGTTACTACTTGTTAATCAAATCCACAAATAAAATTATCTTTATAATATTTATTAAGTTTTTTTCAAGTAAAAGTATAAATATCTAAGTAGATATATTAACCTAACTGTTTTGCAATGATCA
>NW_006239389.1:317012-333624 GCF_000226075.1 Solanum tuberosum | reverse complement strand
TATGGCGTATCTAACACTTCATGATCATCTTCATCAAGCATATCTGAATCAACTTGTGGGAAGGTTGTCTTAACATCTTCATTTTCATATGCAATTTATATGCGGTTTCAATTAGTTAAATATTAAAAAATAACTAAATTGAGAATTATAATATTTAAATGTACACACAAATATATTACCAGTTTGAGAAAAATCATGTAACCAGTTTCAAGTAGCAACAAGTGTTTGGACATTTTCATGGTGGATGCAACTTCTATACTTAGTGATTTCCTAAAAAGCTTTAAATAGATTTTGAGTTTGGATCTCTTTAATTTTAAATTTTAATATTATATTATATTTTTTAATTAATTTGTATTAGCCCACGGGCCGGCCCTACCTATATTTCTCAAGCCCCACAAATCAGCAGACTTATTCAGGCCGGGCTAAAAAACCCTTTTTTTAAATGGGCTCCAAAATTTTTAGCCCAACCCTATTAAATTCCGGGTTAGGCCAGGCCGGCCTAACATGTCTAGCCCATATTGACGGCTCTAATAACAAATCTATGTTATGAATGTTAAAGAAATGTCATATACATAAATCATTTTTCTTTCTAACAACATAAATAAAGTGTAAATTATAAGAATAATAAAGTGTCACATTTCTGTGAATATATAACTAATATGTATCAAATTTATTATTCTTATAAATAAAAAAATATTTTCTTTAATTTTTTCACATTAAATGAGGAGTTAACTTTCGGAGAGTTATAACTCCAATTTATTTTTAGTAATAAAATTACCATAATAATAGTTGTATTAATGTTAGTCAAAATTCTTTTACCACCCTGCGTATTGTATATAAATATTTAAGGATTTCTTTTTTTAAAATAAAAAATTAAAACTTAGAAAAACAAGGAAGCTTAATTTCAGTTTGACATAAAAGGGAAAATTTCACCTGATAAAAAAGAAGCATAACCAAATGTATACAAAATGAAGGTAACTTTTACCCAAAATTCAAGTTTAAGAAAGTGAGAAAATAGAGTGTGAAGAGAAAAAAAATCAAGAAAGCCAGCTTATAGCTAAGCTCATCACTCAGTCTTTCTCAGCTGTCTGTCGGTGACCCTTCTTCTTCTTGCTAGCTCACACTCACACACTCTCTCTCTCTCTAATTCACTTTTTTGTGTGTCTATTTATCTTCTTTCTTCTCTTTCTCTTCGCTTCTTTACTAAGAAACCTCTTTAATCAAATGCAATAACAAAGAGAACACAAGTATCTTCTCTTTTCCAGGTTTATCTCTTCTCTTTTTCAAGATTTTACTGATTTGTTTATAGTGTAAAGGTTCAATTTTTACCCATTTGTTAGATCTTTTAGTTGATTTTTTTTGTGGAAGACTATGAATCTTGGTGAAATGTGAATGTGGGGTTTTGGTTTTAGTGGAAAATTTCATCTGGGGTTTTGTTTTTTGAGGTAAAGATGTGAGCTTTGATGGTGTGTGATCTGGATCTTGTGTTTTCCTGGATTGGTGTTGTGGGGTTTATGGTGAATTTTGATCTGGATTGTGGGAATCTTAATAGGGAAATGATGTTTGATTCTGTATTGACTTGAATTTATTGCTGAATCTGGTCTTAGATTTATGTTATTTCCATATGTGAATTTTGGTTAGTGTTGCTTTGGACTAGTTGAGATATTCACTGCTGAAAAATAAGGTGGTTAAGTAATTCTAGTGGTACTATCATTCTTGGAAACTATGCTATTGTACAATATGATCTGTATCTTTTGTTAATGTATGATAAAGGTACTTCATTTTGTTAGTTTTGTGTTTTTTCTAGAAGTTCTGGAATAAGTGTCTTTTTACTGGTGCTTTGCAGGAGGCTGTGGGCTTTCTTCTGTGACTTGGGAGGTAGATCTGCCGTGAAGATCTCGAGATCACAGCAAAGCTGGCGGCCACACTGGCTTGGAGGTTCCCTGCTGCCAATGGCAGCAGTCTTGCCACTAGTGATACGGTAAAGTTACCTTTTTTAAAGAAAAAGAAACTGATTTGATTAATTTCCTCATGGTTTATTTGATATGTGAGCTGTTGAACTATTTTACTCAAAGATCTGGAGATTCCCTTGCTGCATTTCACTCTACTTTGGTGTGTCTTAGCTAGTAGTGTTCTATGTGCTATCTTAGTATTGGTGTACTTTGTTTTTCTTTGAAACTGTAATGCAGTTTATTCTCGAGTTTACGTGTTCTAATTATTATTCTGTAGCTAAATCCAGGTGATTGCCATTGTTCCAATTCTTTTTTCCTTTGAAAATAGTAAACCTTGTGGAATGGGAGAGGAGTAGGTTATTTTGCATTTCTTTTTGTCGGAGAAGCTTGCCATATCATGTCAGCATTTTAAATTAAAAAAAGTTGCATCACTCACTCAATGCTGCAGCTCTAATGTATATTGCTGTGCTTCCATGGCTGAGAAAAAAATATAGATTTATTTACATACTTTGTTTTTTGATGATGTCAAAACTGGCTTGTGCTGTTGATGGTTAATTTCAACATCATATTCGTGCTATTTTCCTTCTTGAATGACATCAATGGATGCTGTGATTTTGCTAGACTGTTGCTCATTCCTCACCAATATCTATCAATTCTTTTCTTGTAACAGGATAGAAATGGGGATGCTAAACCTCATGAGATGGAGCCTCCAACTCCGCATTCATTTATGAAAACATCTTCGAGGTTAGTCTAAATAGGAGCTCATAATGATCTGATCTATGGTTTGTGTTTTACTCGATGAGAAGCATTTTAGTCTATAGTCAGGCGACACGGTTGTTTTTTTTGTGCTATAAGCATGGCTGCATGAGGATAATGAAAACAGACTTTTCCTTGCAAAACTCTTAACTGTTGCTCTCCTCTCTTCTCAGGGAATCTGTATCTACAAATGCTGATACAGTTTCTTATACTTCACGAGTCCTCAATTAAACTCATCTTAGAGATTCTTTCTTTTTGTTTGAAAGAGTCCAATATTTTATCTCAATATAGAATCCATTTTTTGCAACTCCTACATGCATCAGTTGCACAAAACAGAAATCATGCATGAGCTTCTGTTTTATTCACCTTTCGTCCAGAGATAGCGTAGATTCTCCAAGATGCAAACTAGATTCGCATAACAATCAGTATGGGGAATGTGGATTACGTTCTGCTTTGGACATTGCTGGTCTTTGCTGCTATGTTTTAAAACTGAAAATATTCAAACTGCAGTTGACCATATCCTGTCCTTTGTTTTCTGTTGTAAGATACTAATTTGTTGGAAGTTGTTACCAGTAAGAAAAGCAGCAATAGAACAAAATTTGTAACACTCCCTCTATCCCAAAATAAATCTCACTTTAGCAAAAGTATTTTTGCCCAAAAATAAGCGTCATTTTAGGAATTCAAGACGAAAATAGTAAGTTTTTCCAACTATACCCTTATACTTCATCTTGATCTAGTAAACTACACATTGTATTTGTTGATTTCTTAATGGACGTGTTTATTGCTAAAGTGACACTTATTTTGGGATAGAGAGAGTATCATTTAAAATGATGCAGTCTTTTCTAACTTCATGTGGCCTGCATTAGCATTTTACGTCATGATATTCATAGCTGGTTTAGACTACAAACAAATCCTGAAAGGACGTTTTGCTATTAAATTGTGCAGAGATCGTAGTAGCATGGAGGATCCAGATGGGACATTAGCAAGTGTTGCTCAATGCATTGAGCAGTTACGGCAGAATTCCTCATCCATGCAAGAAAAAGAAAATTCACTTAAGCAATTGCTGGAGCTTATTGATACACGAGAAAATGCATTTAGTGCTGTTGGCTCACATTCACAAGCTGTTCCAGTACTTGTTTCTTTACTTCGTTCTGGATCACTTGGGGTAAAGATGCAGGCTGCTACAGTTTTGGGTTCTCTGTGTAAAGAGAATGAACTGCGAGTGAAAGTGCTACTAGGAGGCTGCATACCGCCTCTCCTTGGTCTTCTCAAGTCAAGCTCAGCCGAAAGTCAGATTGCATCAGCAAAAACTATATATGCTGTGTCTCAAGGTGGTGCAAAAGATCATGTTGGCTCAAAAATATTTTCAACTGAAGGAGTTGTGCCAGTATTATGGGAGCAATTAAAAAAGGGACTAAAAGCTGGAAATATAGTTGACGACTTACTAACAGGAGCTTTAAAAAACCTCTCAACCAGCACTGAGGGCTTCTGGTCTGCAACAGTACAAGCTGGAGGAGTGGATATACTTGTTAAACTACTGAATAATGGACAGCCAAGTACTCAGGCAAATGTCTGCTTTCTCCTTGCTTGTATGATGATGGAGGATTCTTCTGTTTGTTCAAGAGTCTTAGCTGCAGAGGCCACCAAGCAACTTCTTAAACTACTTGGACCTGGCAATGAAGCCTCAGTTAGAGCAGAAGCTGCAGGCGCTCTTAAATCTCTTTCTGCCCAAAGCAAAGATTCCAGGAAGGAAATAGCAAATTCTAATGGTATTCCTGCTTTGATAAATGCTACCATAGCTCCTTCAAAAGAATTCATGCAGGGTGAGTACGCCCAAGCTTTGCAGGAGCATGCAATGTGTGCGCTTGCAAATATTTCTGGTGGTTTGTCATATGTCATTTCAAGTCTTGGTCAAAGCCTTGAATCTTGCACCTCACCTGCACAAGTAGCTGATACATTGGGGGCTTTAGCTTCAGCTCTCATGATATATGATAACAAAGCAGAAAATTCAAGAGCATCAGATCCTTTGGAAGTGGAAGAAACACTGGTTAAGCAATTTAAGGCCCGTTTACCCTTTCTAGTGCAGGAGCGTACTATTGAAGCACTTGCCAGTTTGTATGGGAATTCTGTACTGTCTAGCAAACTTGTGAATTCTGATGCAAAACGCCTATTGGTTGGTTTGATCACAATGGCCACAAATGAAGTTCAGGATGAGTTGATAAGGTCACTTCTCTTTCTATGCAAAAATGAAGGTAGCTTATGGCATGCACTACAAGGTCGTGAAGGAATTCAGCTATTAATCTCTCTTCTTGGACTCTCATCAGAGCAGCAACAGGAGTGTGCTGTTGCTCTTCTTTGTCTTCTATCCAATGAAAATGATGAAAGTAAGTGGGCCATTACAGCAGCTGGTGGCATACCTCCACTTGTTCAAATTCTGGAAACTGGGTCTGCCAAAGCTAAGGAAGATGCAGCAACTATCCTTGGAAACCTCTGTAATCACAGTGAAGATATCCGTGCTTGTGTTGAAAGTGCTGATGCTGTTCCTGCTTTATTGTGGCTTCTGAAGAATGGTAGCTCCAACGGGAAGGAAATTGCTGCCAAGACACTGAACCATTTGATTCACAAATCAGATACTGCAACAATTAGTCAACTCACTGCACTATTAACTAGTGATCTTCCGGAGTCCAAAATTTATGTCTTGGATGCATTGAAAAGTTTGCTCTCTGTGGCCTCTCTGAGCGATATGTTGCGTGAAGGCAGTGCAGCAAATGATGCAGTTGAGACGATGATAAAGATATTAAGCTCTACCAAGGAAGAGACTCAGGCCAAGTCTTCTTCAGCTCTTGCTGCAATTTTCCATCTCAGGAAGGACCTGCGAGAAAGTACCCTTGCTGTGAAGACTTTGTGGTCACTTGTGAAGCTTCTGAATGCTGAACCTGAATCCATCTTAGTGGACACGTCGCGCTGCCTTGCTGCAATATTTCTCTCTATTAGAGAAAGCCGTGACATTGCAGCAATTGCTAGAGATGCATTGCCTTCATTAATGGTGCTTGCAAAGTCCTCAGTTTTACAAGTTGCAGAACAAGCAGTATGTGCTTTGGCCAATCTTCTTTTGGATCCCGAGGTGTCTGAGAAAGCAGTTCCTGAAGAAATTATCTTGCCTGCTACTAGAGTTCTTCGTGAAGGCACAACTGGTGGAAGGACCCATGCCGCAGCAGCAATTGCTCGTCTTCTTCAATTTAGTGAGGTTAATCCTGCCTTGACTGATTGCGTTAACCGTTGTGGAACAGTTCTTGCATTAATTTCTTTCCTGGAATCAACTGGAAGCGACTCTGTTGCTATATCAGAAGCTTTAGATGCACTTTGTTTCCTCTCAAGGCTGGAAGGAGCTAGTGGTATCAAACCTGCATGGGCAGTTCTAGCTGAATATCCAAATAGCATAAGTCCTGTGGTTTCATGCATTGCTGATGCCTCATCGGTGTTGCAAGACAAAGCTATTGAAATATTGTCTAGACTCTGCCAAGCTCAGCCCACTGTTCTTGGCGATGCTATCGCTTGTGCCTATGGATGCATTTCTTCAGTTGCAAGAAGGGTAATCTGTTCCTCCAATGCTATGGTTAAAATAGGAGGAAGTGCACTTCTTGTTTGCGCTGCAAAAGTGAATCATCAGAGAGTGGTGGAAGATCTAAATGAATCAAAGTCTTGTGTTCCACTCATTCAATCTTTTGTTGGGATGCTAAATGCTTCAGAGTCTCTACATTTGGAAGACCAGGGGGATAAGATTGCAATAAGCATCTCCAGGAATGCCGAAGAAGCATCAAGAATGGATGAGGTGAAGAAAAGTACTTTGGTTGTTTCGGGGGTCAATATAGCTATATGGCTACTTTCTGCTCTTGCAAGTCATGATGATACAAGTAAAGCTGAGATTATGGAGGCTGGTGCAATTGAAGTTCTTACTGAGAGAATCTCTCAATCTTTTACACAGTTTACACAGGTAAGCACTTTTAAGTGTTCCCTTTCTGTGATAGAACCACATCTAACCCAAGACTCTTGATTTTGTTCTATTATATCTCTTGTGCCGAAGTAGTATATGACCTTTCTTATTAACGTTTACAGATTGATTTCAAGGAGGATAGCAGCATATGGATTTGTGGATTGCTTCTGGCTATCTTATTTCAAGATAGAGACATCATACGTGCAAACGGAACAATGAAAGCCATACCTGTGTTAGCTAATCTGCTGAAGTCAGAAGAGTCAGCAAACAGGTATTTTGCTGCACAAGCTGTAGCAAGCCTTGTCTGTAATGGTAGCAGGGGAACTCTGCTGTCTGTTGCAAATTCAGGAGCGCCATCCGGACTCATAACATTGCTTGGTTGTGCTGATGAGGATATAAAGGACCTTGTGGCACTATCAGAGGAATTTGCGTTGGTCCGTAACCCAGATGAAGTTGCACTTGAGAGATTGTTTAGGGTGGATGATATTAGGGTTGGTGCAACTTCTAGGAAAGCTATACCAGCCCTTGTTGATTTGCTAAAACCTATCCCTGATCGTCCCGGTGCACCTTTTCTAGCTCTTGGACTTCTGATTCAGCTTGCCAGAGATTGTCCTTCAAATAAGATTGTTATGGTTGAATCTGGGGCTCTGGAAGCACTGACTAAATACCTTTCACTTGGTCCACAAGATGCAACTGAGGAGGCTGCCACTGATTTGTTAGGTATCCTATTTACTACTGCTGAAATATGCAGACACGAATCTGCTTTTGGTGCTGTTGGTCAGCTAATTGCAGTTTTACGTCTTGGTGGAAGAGGGGCAAGGTATAGTGCTGCCAAAGCCTTGGAAAACCTGTTCTCAGCAGATCACATAAGGAATGCAGAATCAGCTAGACAGTCTGTTCAGCCTTTGGTTGAGATTCTGAATACTGGTCTGGAGAGGGAGCAGCATGCAGCCATTGCTGCATTAGTTAGGCTTCTCAGTGAGAATCCTTCAAAAGCTCTTGCGGTTGCAGATGTCGAGATGAATGCAGTGGATGTTCTTTGCCGAATTCTTGCATCAAGCTGCTCAATGGAGCTGAAGGGTGATGCAGCCGAGTTGTGTTCTGTTTTGTTTGGAAATACAAGAATAAGGTCTACAATGGCTGCAGCTAGATGTGTGGAGCCTTTGGTTTCTCTTCTTGTTACTGAATTTAGTCCTGCTCATCATTCTGTTGTTCGTGCATTAGATAAACTAGTGGACGACGAACAGCTGGCTGAACTAGTTGCAGCACATGGTGCAGTCATTCCCCTTGTTGGCCTTCTTTATGGACGAAATTATTTACTTCATGAAGCTATTTCTAGAGCTCTTGTGAAGTTGGGGAAAGACAGGCCTTCCTGTAAGATGGAAATGGTCAAGGCTGGAGTTATTGAGAGTGTGCTTGACATTCTGCATGAAGCACCAGATTTCCTTTGTGCTGCATTTGCTGAATTGCTCAGAATACTGACAAATAATGCTACCATTGCTAAGGGACCATCTGCTGCAAAGGTGGTAGAGCCACTTTTTGTATTGCTGATGAGACCAGAGTTTGGACCTGATGGGCAACACAGCACGCTTCAGGTCCTTGTGAATATCCTAGAGCATCCGCAGTGCCGATCTGATTATACCTTGACATCACACCAAGCTATAGAACCTCTTATTCCCTTACTTGATTCTCCCGCTTCTGCCGTGCAACAACTGGCTGCTGAGCTTCTGTCTCACCTGCTTTTAGAAGAGCACCTGCAGAAGGACCCAGTTATCCAGCAAGTGATTGGTCCCCTGGTACGGGTACTTGGTTCTGGTATACCCATTTTGCAGCAGAGAGCTGTGAAGGCCTTGGTCTGTATTGCACTTACTTGGCCAAATGAAATTGCAAAAGAAGGTGGCGTTAATGAACTGTCTAAAGTAATAATGAATGCTGACCCTTCACTCCCTCATGCCTTGTGGGAGTCAGCTGCTGTAGTATTATCCAGTATTCTACAATTTAGCTCTGAGTTTTTCCTGGAAGTACCTGTTGTAGTGTTGGTAAGATTGCTTCGCTCTGGCTCTGAAGGCACAGTTCTTGGTGCATTAAATGCTCTTCTTGTGTTGGAGACTGATGACTCCACCAGTGCTGGAGCTATGGCTGAAAGTGGGGCGATTGAGTCTCTCTTAGAACTTCTCAGATGCCACCTTTGTGAGGAAACTGCTGCAAGACTCCTTGAGGTCTTACTGAACAATGTGAAGATTAGAGAAACAAAGGCCACCAAGTCAGCAATTGTGCCCTTGTCACAGTATCTTTTGGATCCGCAGACACAAGGGCAACAAGCAAGATTACTGGCAACTCTTGCTCTTGGCGACCTATTCCAGAATGAGGCTCTTGCTCGAAGCAGTGATGCTGTTTCAGCTTGCCGGGCATTGGTGAATCTGCTTGAAGATCAACCTACTGAAGAAATGAAAGTTGTCGCTATATGTGCCTTACAGAACCTTGTTATGTATAGCAGATCAAATAAGAGAGCAGTTGCGGAAGCTGGTGGTGTCCAGGTTGTGTTAGATCTGATTGGTTCAAGTGAGACAGATACATCAGTACAGGCAGCAATGTTCGTCAAGCTTCTCTTTTCCAATAACACCATTCAAGAGTATGCTTCAAGTGAAACTGTCAGGGCTATTACTGGTAAACTTTCCTTTCCCCGTAATCTATTGTTACAGAGTTATCTGTATTGAAACTACAGAAGACAAATGAGATAAAAACTGACTGAAAAAAGATAAACTGGCTAGTTCTCATTATTTAACTAAGAAATCCAATTGTTGGATTAAATAAAACAAAAGAAATCATTTCTAATTTACAAGATACGATCTGTCTGGAATTTGTACAAGTGTAATATGCGGCTAACTATATTTTCTTTTACATTTCATATATTAAAATTAGTATCTCCAAAATAGAAGATTTCGTAAAATGATGGTGGATTCTCCCCATTATTCTTGATCCAGGTTGGATAATATTAAAGAACAGTTTAGATGATGTGTTATTGTGTCCAAAAAGTTAATTAACTTTACTATTAAAAGTTTATGTGCAAATGGAGTCAATTCTTGTTAGTGCTAATAGCTTATAAATTTAATTGATTTCCTGTCTTTGTAGCTGCAATTGAGAAAGATTTATGGGCCTCGGGAACTGTAAATGAGGAGTACCTCAAGGCTCTGAATGCACTATTTGGAAACTTCCCCCGTCTAAGGGCTACTGAACCTGCAACCCTGAGTATTCCACATTTAGTGACATCCCTGAAGACTGGTTCCGAGGCAACTCAAGAAGCTGCTTTGGATGCTCTGTTTTTTCTCCGCCAAGCTTGGTCAGCATGTCCTGCTGAAGTTTCTCGGGCACAATCAATTGCTGCTGCAGATGCCATTCCATTGTTGCAGTATCTGATACAATCTGGCCCCCCTCGGTTTCAGGAGAAGTCAGAATTTTTACTGCAATGTTTGCCTGGGACTCTGGTGGTAATAATAAAGCGAGGGAACAACATGAGACAATCGGTTGGAAATCCAAGCGTTTTTTGCAAGATTACCCTTGGAAATACTCCACCTCGCCAAACAAAGGTACTTTCCATTTTCATTTCAAGTACAGTACTATTTCTCATTGTTATGTGGGTTGGAACCCGTTTTGTGCAGTGTTGACCAAACTCTAATTTATAAAGAACTTTTACTTTGTGTGCTGGGGCGGGGAGGAGGGGGTGAGGCACTCTAAATTGCAAACTTGTAAATTAAGTAGAACAAGATGGCTCTAGAAAACAAAGTAGGGATCTGTTTACTAAAGGAAGAGATTGGGGTTTGAGTTACCAAGAGAGCAAAGTGGGAAAGGGCCATTCTTGGCGCCTGGGAAGCGGGGGGTTGAGTTTATCTTGTCTACTTCAATTAATGCATTAGAAAAGTTGGTTATGTTTGATTCAACAGTGATTGGTAATCAAGACTTGTACTCCTCCAACAACAAAATAATTAAGTTGAACTTCTTTGGTACACTCGATATGCATAGATCTTTTCTTGCTACTCCCTTCACACCCTCATATGGTTCACAATTCCTTGTTTTTCTCCTGTCAGGTTGTTTCAACTGGTCCTAATCCAGAGTTCGATGAGAGCTTTTCATGGTCCTTTGAAAGTCCTCCTAAAGGCCAGAAGCTCCATATTTCATGCAAGAATAAGAGCAAAATGGGGAAGGTAAGAGGATACAAGCTATTCTCCTGTTACTATTACAATTAACGGGACACACTGAACATTTTGCTAAAATATGCTTCTTGACTTCCCTCATTTCTCGACTTCTGCTAAATTCATTCCAATTTAATGACAGAGTTCATTCGGGAAGGTCACGATCCAGATTGACCGCGTAGTTATGCTGGGTGCAGTCGCTGGGGAGTACACCTTGTTGCCTGAGAGCAAAAGCGGACCCTCAAGGAATTTGGAAATAGAATTCCAATGGTCCAATAAGCAGCAAATGGAATAAGGTTGTTACTCAAACTGCATTTTAGGGGTATAGGAACAAATGTTTGGAACTTTTTTCGGTTTTCTGTTTCCTTTCTTCCTATTTAATTATAAGGTGAATGTATATAGTGTCTGGTATAGGTGTTACTACTCTTTGATCATATTTAGTTGTTGTAACGGCTGTGGTCAATGTATTCTTTTGTAACTTGAGTCACTTTAGTATCATTAAGGAAGGGACATGGATTCATGGTTTGCTTCCTTTGTATTTTTTGTATTCATATGTTGTTTGATGAAAGAAAACAGTGTTTTTGGTTTGGACTGCCTTAGTAGAGGATATGTATTGTGATTAATAACTTCCCATTGTTACTTATTGTTATGTGAGAATTCAGTCTGTCGTATGCACTTTGTTTTGAATATCAATCACCTCTTCTTCCTTAAAAGATAACTGTATATTGATGTTTATTTTACCAATTTTTAGAATGAAATTAGGACTATAGTTGTTGAAATCAGTTCAGAAATAATTTGATCAAGAAACAGCAGATGTTATAAAATCAAGGACACTAATTTAGACTGCAAAATTTGAGATAAATAAGTGGCTTCATTTACCAACGAGGGTTGTGGTAGTTTGGTAAATATTTCTTGATTCTTGACCAGAGGTCTTGTGTTTGAGCCCTCGGCTACTGAGTTAGAGGTCTTGTGTTTCAGTCCTCGGCTACAGAGTCGTCTTTGTAAGGAGCGCTTTACCTCCAATGTGGGACTTTATTATGCAAATCTAGATTTAGTTATGCTTCAATGTGGGTACCGGACACTGGGTGAAAAAAAAGTGGCTTCATTTAATTGTCCTCTTAACTAATAAATAAAATAAAATTAGAGTAAACTCCTTTGCATGTGAAAATGTTCCTTTGATGCTTCATATTGGTCAGTGGCATAGTGAAGGAAGGAGTAAAAGAAATTCAATAAGTTTATCATAGAATTTGAGAGAACCCAACAAAAGACTAGACTTGGATTTTTGTAGATACAATTTTTATATGAGATATACACATTATATGCATTTTATCAGTACCTAGTGTATCCACTGTAATTCTTCACGGCCATTTTTAAAAATATATATAATTTGTATGATAAATCTATGAGCAATATACAAAGTATATAATGTATACGCATATTATACAGTTATTGTACAAATGAAGGAGCACTGAACAACTCACAAACTTGGCCAGAATATATATCTTCTTTGACGGTAACCATTGTTTTCTACATCTTACATCCTCTCTAAATTTTGGGGATTTCGCTATAATAACTAGTCACCGTCCCATTTTATGTGAAGTAGTTTGACTCGGCACGAAGTTTAAGAAAGAAACGAAGACTGTTAAAACTTGTGGTCTAAAATGAATGATAGAAATTTGTGTCAATAAATCATTTCATTAAGGGTAAAATGAACATTTTAAAGTTGAATTGTTTGGGACTGACTAAAAAAAAATTAAGTCATATAAATTGAGACAGATGAGTAATATTTTGTGCTAAGAGTGTATTAAAATTTTTGGCAACTAATGCTATTTTCCCAAAAAATAGACCCCCAAAAAGTCTTAATTGAAATATATTTAGGGTCAAATCCATAGAAATAAAATTCACATTGGCATGGACCTTGTGAAAAAGGAGACAAAAGTGAGTCCCTCTAACATGGCTTACTTTTGTTCCAGTGACATCATGATACCCTTTGATTTCAAACATGACAACATTATTAACAAGAAAGCTAAACAAAGTGAGAAAACTGTCTGTGGAGTGATAAGTATTCCTTCATCCTTAACTAGAGGTCTCGGGTTGCATACTTGAGTACTGAGTCGCCTTTGTTAGAGAGCGCTTTACCCAATGAGAGACTTTCCGGCGCAAATCCGAATTTAGTCAGACTTTAATGTGGATACCTGACATCGACTAAGAAAAAAAAAGTGACAAAACGAACAAGCAAATCATCTCACATGGCCAACAACACAAAAATTCCCAAATTGGCAATTCAGTACACTTGATCTTAGGCAAGTTGCTGATATATCCTAAACAATGTATGGTCCTATGGTGTTCCATCACTCACATAAAATATTACTAGCCTTTTGGCCTATGTGATATTTTTTCTTCATACAATAGAACAAAAAAGATTTGTATTGTTACTGCTTTTGCTTTAGACCAATATATTTGACGAGAATCTATGCCAATAGAAAATGTAGAGAACTTATAACGCTGAATATTGAACTGAGACAGATTTTAATAAAGGTAACATATAGTAAAAATCCATATAATCGATCCAAATTTGTTCAAACAGAGTTGTATACCAAAACCCTAACCACATGATATGAACAAAGATATTCTCTTAGTTTTCCTTTTTTTTTAGGGGGATCCAAATACTGAATATTGAATTGGGACAGACTTAAATAAAGTAACAGAGTGAAAATTCATATAATTGATCCGAACTTGTTCAAATGGAGTTGTATATCAAAACCCTAACCACATGATATGAACAAAGATATTCTCCTTACGTTTTCCTTTTTTTTAGGGGGTATCCAAATACTGAATATTGAATTGGGACAGACTTTAAATAAAGTAACAGAGTGAAAATTCATATAATTGATCCGAAACTTGTTCAAATGGAGTTGTATATCAAAACCCTAACCACATGATATGAACAAAGATATTCTCCCCCTCCCCCCCTTTTTTTGTGTATGTGTGGGGGGACCCAAAAATTAATAGCAATTTTCTTAGAGGTTTTAAGTAGCCACATGGAAAATCTATCATAATTATTGAAAAAAAAAGGTTGGTGTCACATCCTCCAGCTACAAAACCAACAGAAGTGATTTAGGACACTTGAGCTACCAAAGGCCTTAAAATCTTGAAACTTTTGTCCTTTTAAGAAATACAAAGTGAAAGAGCCTTCAATTATTGTTTTTGTTGATTCATTCCTTTTAAATTTTTTGCTTTCACTTTTCTCTATCATTCATTCTACTTGTCACTTAAGCAAAGTTTGATGTGTTCCTTGCCATTATTAGTCCAAATGAGAAGTGAAAGACCTATTAATTTACAGCATATCTTTTAATATAAGCTCCTTGATTTATGATAGTTGCAATAAATTACTTGTACAGGTTACTATGAGTAGGTATATTGCATTATTTAGAAGCTTTAATTTATCCTTTCTTCTTGCTATAATCAAGAGAATAGAAACAATATGATATAAAAAGTGTTATATCTATAATTGTTCATAGTTGACTTTTGTTATCGTGGGTAGTTTGGTGCACAAAACATTTTGTATTTATGCAAGATATGCTAAGGGCCACACTCTCTTGGATGTGATGTAGATAGTCTATCCTAATACAAGCATGACTATTTTCACGACTCGAATCCATGACATATAAATTGTAACAAAACAACTTTACTGTTAATCCAAATCCTAAATTGTCAAAATTATGGAATTTAATTTGGCTATCAGAATAGTTAATGTGTGTAATCTTTTCGAACAAGGACTTAATCATTTTAGCAGAGTTATTGTATACTATTTTAATAAGTACCTATTATCTATTTAATAATTTGACTAATCAAGATCAAATATTACTCTTAAAATTTGTTTATTCTATAGAAAGTGAAATTAGACGAAGGGGGAGACTTAGAACACCGGTAAAATTATTTCTGTGAATTGTATCCTCTTAAATGGGAACCTTCTCTAAACCACGCATTAATGTAAAATAATAATGATTTTTTTTTGGACTTAAATTACTTGATCGAACCACTTACTTCTATTATGTCAATATTAATCAACACTGTTGAGATTATGGTTCTTATTTATAGTGATAAACTGATAATTTAATGGCTCATGATCAAGGCTATAATGATCTCTTACCTTCCAACATAATTCGAATTCTCAACCTATCGTTTAATGATGGAGATGCTCAATCACTGGAGCAAGCCTCCTACTCAAGTTTTTTCTTAATTCTTCTTCTTTTTTAACAAAAAAGTGGAGCTAGGCCATTTAAAGTGGTACAATTGGAGTAACTTTCTGTGGTATATGGGAAATTATGTACTCATTAATCATTTTATGTGTCAAACCTCATCCTCAAATTAATCTCCTAACCAGTAATATTCTTCTTTGGTGATGTTAACATTAACCTCTAGTCAATATTAAAGACTAATTAAATAGAGTCTATCAAAGAATATAATGTCAATTCTCTCAAGCTTTTTAAGACTAATTATCATTTTAATTAAGTGGGAGCACATGATTTTGCTTAAAGTAAAGTACCAAGTTAATTCTTCAAATAACAATGAAAACAACTTCTCTTTTCAGCTTGTTGATTGTAACTTAATTCTCTTTTGATTGGTATATTTAGGTAAGCTATCACCATGTAACTTTCTTTTGTAAGAGTACAGTTATATATGGGAAACTTGTTGATTAAGTTTATTATCCTTTTTTTTCTTTTCCATTCGATGTTCAGAGTCTATATAGAGTCTCGATCAAATTCAAATCACGCACTACAGGGCCCATTCGAAGGTAGTGCTCCCAACAAGATTTTCTCCATACCCAATATTTGAATCCGAGATCTCTAAATATATGGTTCAAACCATAATTATTATCATATTCTAACTCAAATTATAACCGTGAGACTTTATTATGTGATTACATCTTTAAAAAGGAAAAATAATAATCAAAATTATCAAAATTGCCATAATCGAAAAATGAGGGAACTACAATTCAATTTTCAACTCTAGAAAAATTGACGTAATAGTCGTCAATTAAAATAATAGTCAATTTTTTTTTTTGTATATTAATATGTAATATACATAAAATATATTAATAGATTTGTTATCGGAAACAACCTATCAATCTTTAACATTGAGATAGATTTGTGTAGTGTGTACACTTTACGCTTCTCAAACCTTACTTAATGAAACTATACTGCATATGTTATTGTTGACTAGCGAATATAATCTTTTTTAATCGACTAGTTAAATATGTAACTTGCCTAGTAAAATAAGGTTTGGAACAATGAAGATCAAAATAAAATCGTATTATCTTCATTAGAATATTGAGCTACATATAACTCAATCCAAAACTTAAGTATACTACTAATTATAACCTCCCAAACTTTGTTATTTCTTTAGTAATTACTACTAAGAGTAATTAGTTGGAAGATTTGATGACAAAACCATCACTACAATATCCATTTATACCAGTAAAGAAACATATGGAAAGAAATAAAAACGACAGTGAGATGGCATAAAAATGTTCAAAACTATTTCCTTCATTTCAAAATACTTATCGTTCTTTATTATTTAAAATATTTGTCTCAATATACTTGTCATTTTAAAAGTTCAAAACAAAAAAAAAAAATCTCATTTTACTCTTAGTAGTAATTGTTCCTGAAGACTACAAACTGCAAACACATCAATTATGACACATAAATTTCATGCTT
>NW_006239389.1:299123-311485 GCF_000226075.1 Solanum tuberosum | reverse complement strand
TATATATATATATATATATATAAAATGTTGCTGGTGGGTGGAAGATGTTAGATATCCCGTGGAATTAGTCGAGGTGTGCGAAAACTGATCTGGATACTATGGTCATCAAAAAAGAAAAAGAGTCTGGGGTATATAGTCCTACTCCAATCCTTGTGAAGATAGAAATATTACTTTCGATAAATTTGAAATACAATAAAAAAAGAAGAAGATAAAAACAAGTTAAAGGAGTGGAGATCATACTAAATACTGTTAAGGACAAAATAATTTAAGAAAGGAAAAAATGTTTGAAATATATTTGAACTTTGATCGAAATTGCTGTAACAATATCGAACTTTGGAAATGACCTTTTACCCCTTCACTATTTAATAGTGTATTTTAAAGGTATATATGTGTCAACGTGGACATCATAAATATTTACATCATTATAAATAGTAATGTGTCTACGTGGGCACATATATACCTTTAAAATACACTATTAAATAGTGCATGGGGTAAAAGGTCCTCCATAAAATTTGATATCATAACAACAATTTCGGCCAAAGTTAAAGTATTTTTCAAACCCTTTTCCCTTTAAAAAATAAGGTAACAATTCGATATCACCATTAATAGTTTATGATGAGGGCTTATTATTATTACATAACAATAGAATTAGCAATACAATATAATAAATTTTTATGTAACGAACTAAACAAATATCATATTTAAAATAATAATTCAATATAATACTCCATGATTTTATTTTTTTTAACAATACTTATGTACTCCATATATTTAAACATATATTTATAGCTTCAAATATAGTCCTTTCTATCCATTTCTTTTGATTTCTATACTAAAATATAAATATTTTTATTTTATTTATTTATTTTGAAAAATCAAGAAAGTTTTATTATTAAATTTTTTATGCTATCTTTACTAGTATTAAATAATTACATATAATAGTAATATAATAGTCATACTTAAAATTTTAAATCAGTAATATTAATTTAACAAAATACATTTTAATTATTTTCTTAAAGAAGTATATCAGATTAACGGGGGCTTAATTAGTAGTAAGAAATAAAAAATACCATTCAAAGTTTAGCGTTTTGGAAATAAGTGAAGGTAGTTTAGATGTGCAAAACAATGCCAATTATTTTTGGTGCTCGATGTCTCATTTATCACTGTTATTTTTTACTTGTATATATTTGTAATTATTCATCAATGTTTTGCGAAGAAAGAAGTATTGAAAATACTTTTAAATTTTGTGTAAATTATTATTTTCTCTGTTCACTTTTATTTGTCACTTATTTCTAAAATAGATTTTCATTTTTGCTTGTCATTTTTGACATTTAAAAAAAAGATAGTTTTTTTTTCTTCATATTTTACCTATAGCATTAATTACTTATTCTTCAAATCATTTTCCAATACCTAATATTAAACATCAGTTAATAGGGATAGTTTGATAAAATGCCTATATCGATAATTGTTTTCTTAATGAGTGTGTCAAACCAAATAGTGACAAGTAAAATCAACCGGGAGTTTTATTTTCAAACTATTGACAATTTTGAAATTATCCATTTACTTGACTAACTAAACTTAGATAAACTCTAGATCTTGCAAAAGTTTGAGATCATTTACTATGTCATGTTGCACTTTGGGTATATTTAAGTTTCGTTTGTCAAATAAAAATGATATTTTCAAGACTATCAATAGTTTAAAAGCGAAACTAATAACTTACATCAAATGGAGAATTATTTTCAATATATACTTCTCTTTTTTACAAAATCACATTTAAATTATTGTGTACTTTATCATTGAATTTGGAATGTTGAATGTTATAAAAAGGAGTTTGTCGTAAAATCAGTTAAATAGTTATGCCAAAATATTTGAATCTCTTAAATAGATAAAACATGAGAGACCATTGGCTACACATATTAGTACTACCAATAACTACTTTCTCCCTTCCAACTAAATACTAATAAATAAATAAATTACTTTCTCCATCTCAAATATCTTCTTAACTTTTTTTTTATGCTCTTTTAAAAAATATTTAATTGGAAGAGTTTTAAAACTATTTTATTTCGTTTTAAATTTTAAATTTTATGCTAGATAATTTAAAACGGGGAGTGATAGACCGGTTAAGAAATGAACGATTTTTGTGCTGGACAAAATGAGAAAATTAGGTTGACACTATTTGAACATGTGAAAAGGAGATTGACAGATGCCATCAATTTAGAAGGTGCGAGAGGTTGATTATAGTAGGTACACATAAAGATAGAGGTAATTAGAAAGGGTATTGAACAGACGTGATACAAAAAAACATGTCAAAATTTCAAATTACCTGAAACGATGAGCTTAGGTAAAAGGTATGTAAGACGCATATTAAGATAGAATGTTATTATTATTGCAATTTTGAATTGTGATATTTATCATCATCTATTGTTTATTATAGTATATTTTAATTATCTATTGTTCTTGGTTTGTTTTTATAGGATTTATCCTGCACCTTATTTAGTTGCTATATTTTTTGCACTTTTTTATTTATTTGGATTTACTGGATTGAGAATATTACGAGTATCTTCACAAGATAATAATTATATTCAAAGTAATGATTCTCCGTACACTTTATCTTTCGACTCTTCGAGTGACTTTATTATATAAAATAGTAATGAAATTGCTTCACCTTTAACTAGAGATTTTGAGTTCAAACATCATTCCTAAATGGGCCCATAATGAGATTCAAATTAAATCGGAACTTCAATACGGATTTCGAAACTGGATGAAAAAAAGAGTGTGTATGTGCATTATATAGATTCCCACCACAATGCTTAGTGACACGCGTGATCTCCATCTTCGTCTTCTTTCTTACTCCTCCCCTTTTCTACTTTTCTCTCTTCACTTCCCCCAAAATTCTTCTTCTATGTCACACTTACACCTATACATATAGAGTATATATATACACACAATCACCCACCTACCCCATAGCCATTAATTTTATCCCATCTGACAATATCCCTTCACTCTGTTAATAGAGAGAGACCTATTTGCAGTATCTTATGATGAGGAACACTTTGTTAAATTAGATCTTGAGTAAGTGGGTGTGTGTTTTGTGGAGTTATTGTAATTCAAATGGAGATTTGGAAAGTGGGTTTTGTAGCGATGGTGTTGGGTTTATCTATACTGGTTGAATGTGGGGTATCCGATATGTATTCGTCAAAATTAGTTCATAGATTCTCTGATGAAGTGAGGAAAGTTAGGGTTTCAAGGAATGGGGAAGTGGGTGTTGTGTGGCCGCAACATAGGAGCTTCGAGTATTATGGGAAGTTGATGAACAGTGATTTGCAGCGGCAAAAAATGAAGCTTGGTCCTCAGTTTCAGCTACTTTTTCCTTCTCAGGGTAGCAAAACGATGCCGTTGGGAAATGACTTTGGATGGTTCGTTACCTTCTTTCTCCTTTGTTTATCCTTCTAATTAAGTATTCTTTTTGAGCAAAGTTTGATGTACAAAGATATTACCACTATCTTAGAGGTAGAGACACTGTTTTCAATAGACAGACGTTGGCTCAAGAAAAAACAGTCCAAAATAGTATAGAGAAAAAAATAACGGAAATGAAAACAGCTTAAGGAAATACTGTTTGAGGGGTTAGTGAATCCATCTTTCTGAAAAAAGAGTTGTGATTGTTGTTAGGAGTGACTTTTAATCAGTGTGTGTATAGTTAAGGATTTCTTGTTTATATATCCAACATGTTTATTTACAATATGTTACTAATTGGGAATTTTAAAATATGGGTTTTGGAAGCATTAATGAAAAAGTGAATGGGTCATTAAATAATAGGGACAAATTTATCTTCTAATTGTATGGTCTAAATTTGGTGTTTTTGTCAAAGTATCTATTTTTGGGATGATGATGTGACATTTTTCTTGTTTGGAAGCTTTGGGATATTTTTTAGTTTCAAGTGGATGTAAGTTCAATTAGGACTTCATTGATTTTTGGCTTTTGCCTGTCTGAGCAATTTATAGTTTGTTGTTAAATAGAAACAAAAAATTGAGTTCTGAAAGCATTTATGAAAAGTCAATGGTTTTTGCTAAGTACTAAGACAATTGTATGTTGTAAATTATCCCACATCTGTTGTATAACTACAAGCTACTCCGAAATCAAGTTTGCCTTGTAATGTATTTATTGGATACACCAGATTAGCATATGCTAAAAATGGAACATATTGGAATAATCAGAGTGGAGTGATATGGAGCACTGATACATGTACCATTGAACAGAAGGATGTTGGGGTTTGATTAATGTATTATTTTTCTCCTTGGGGGATGAACTATAAAATGTTACTGAAAACCTGGGTGAAATGTAAAGTGTTACTGAAAACCTTTCTGAAATTAGCGGTTTCAGCTTGAATTAAATTTAAAAACATGGTTAGGGGTTTATGAAATGAAGGTTAATGTTGTATGTGGATTACATTTCTTGATCTGTAAGGTTTCATGCAAGTTCGGAATTGGGGCTTGATTTTTTTTTCTTTTTCGTGTTTTATATTGTAAGAGTTGGCATTCCAGGTTATAGGATGATACTAATCCAATATTATGCACTTTTGCTCAGGTTACATTACATGTGGGTTGATATAGGAACGCCAAATGTTTCTTTTCTCGTTGCACTGGATGCTGGAAGTGACTTGCTGTGGGTTCCGTGTGAATGTGTACAATGCGCTCCTCTTTCAGCCAGTTATTATAGCAGCCTGGTATGCAATATTAAACAAGAATGTTATATGACTATTCTAAATGTTTGTTGCTAGGTTCTTGCTGGTAGTGACTACAAATAGGTTAGGCTTGTAGATGATAGCTGCCTTTGTTGGTTTCAGTTGAGCAGTTTGACACCCAAATCACGCTGTAAAATTATTTGTCAAATAAATACAGCACACTATCTTTATCTTTATTACCTCTATAGTTTTCTTCTAAAAAAAGGTTATCTTTATAGTTAACATTAGGCTGCTATAGAACGCCAAATGTTTCTTTTCTCGTTGCACTGGATGCTGGAAGTGACTTGCTGTGGGTTCCATGTGAATGTGTACAATGCGCTCCTCTTTCAGCCAGTTATTATAGTAGCCTGGTATGCAATATTAATCAAGAATGTTATATGACTATTCTAAATGTTTGTTCCTAGCTTCTTGCTGGTAGTGACTGCAAATAGGTTAGGCTCGTAGATGATATCTGCCTTTGTTGGTTTCAGTTGAGCAGTTTGACATCCACATCACGCTGTAAAATTATTTATCAAATAAATACAGCACACTATCTTTATCTTAACCTCTATAGTTTTCTTCTAAAAAAAGGTTATCTTTATAGTTAACACTTAGGCTGCTATAGAAGGATAGATATGGTAGTTAGTAGTGAGTTGTGACCAGACTTTGGAGCCAAACACCGTATCTTTCTATTCGCTCATTTAAATTTTATCAGAGGTGAATCATTTGGAAGGTTAAAATATTTTCATCGGAACATATATAAGCCAATTCTTAACCTTCAGTTGAGAGAGATCACATTCACAAGGTGCGTTGTTGACTTCTGATTTTTTTAATGCTTTAGGAATTATATTAGCTACATACTTCTAACGAGCAATTTTTTTTTTTTTCAAGTCTTAATGTCAATTGCATCTCACTTACTTCATAAAAAAAAGTCTTAATGTCAATTAAATGGAAAGGCAAGAAGAAGCCTTGATGTCAATTATGTTTATGCTTAGAAGAGTCACTAGAACTTGTAACTCTTCAATTATCAGGTAGACAAGGTCACGAACTGCATTCAGAATGTTTCTTGTTTATTCAAAACTAGTAAAATCACCCTCACCTCGCGTGGGAATTTAATATCACGGAATTTATAAAATAATACTTAAAACCTATACACTATATTATCTTACATACAAGAGTAGTAACAAACATTAATAATGTAAAGGAAGATGATAAGTATACCATCTTATAATTTATCCTCCAATCAATCATCTTTAATTTGATTTTATAATTTATCCTTTTGCTTCCAGGAAATGTTACTATTTGATATTTTTGGGGAATCAAATGAACATCAATCGGAGATATTAAATTTTCTAATAAATAAGTAATCGTTGGTGAAAGGATAAATAAATTTTAAAAGGGTGAAAAAAGTGAACAAATATTCTAATTCTAACGTGTAGAAAGTTCAACCCTACATTTTGCTTTACATCTATCATTTTAAAGTTCCCAATTTAAATGTATAATAAGTAATTATTAAAATGAAAAATTAAAGGGAGAATGTATCGTATTGGACAACAATTCAACCTATTATATTTACTTGAAAGGGAAAAATATTACACAAAACTGTTCAGTTTGTTTGAGTGTTTTTTAAAAATCAACATACCAGAGTGATGAAGTTCAATTTGAAACTACAGTTCTATTCCAATCGCAGTGTCGAGAAATACATTTATTACTTCAAGAAAAGTATTTACAACTTGCAGTAAACTTGAGAATCTGTCCACACTGCAATTAATTTATTATGTAGTTGTCTATGTCTTTGGGATTAAAAGAGGCTCTAGTCTAGTCATATTCCTCTATAGGTCATTCAGCACATCCTTGAACCCATGTCGAAGTTTATTAATTCTTGTCTTCTTTTCCTGGTTCACTTTGCACATCAAGGTGCCAAAAAGTTTTTAAGGTCTTTATGTCCTTACAATGGCATACCAAATTTGAATTTTGTCTTCAAGAGATGGTAGTATAGATCTTTAAGGAATTTTTTTACTGTACCTTCAACAATTTCAGTAGATAAAACTTGCGTGAATACTCAATTAATGTGTGTTATTTAATCTGTACTAACAAATACTTATAACAATAACTTTGCAGAAACATAAACAACAAAGTTTAAAACATGTACCCAAAAACAATAATTAATAACATAAGTATAAATTAATGACTGTAAAAAAACATATCATGAGGATCTGTAACAATAGAATGAAATAGAAAGGAAAAAATCGAGCCCACTGAATGCACAATGGTCCTTTAAGGAAATTATTCCCCTCTAGTACTCGAGGTTGAAAGGATTAGATCCTCTCATCAGTGTATTGATACAAAAACAATGGTGTAGTGAGCCACTCAACAGGAGCAAAGTACACAAATATTTAATTGTGTTGAAGAAGAAGAAATTCAGAATTTTCGTTGTTTTAAAATGAGAGGAAATCCCTCTATTTATAGAAACAAAGGGTAGTGTGAACAAATGTTTATTGTGCCTTTATCGAAAATGTCACAACTTTTTGGAAAAGTTTCAACCCTTTGGAAAGGTCACAACCTTTCATAAAAGTCCCAACTCTTCGTAAAAGTCGCAACTCTTCATAAAAGTCGCAACTTTTCAGGAAAGGGGATGACTAGTTTTGGAAATAAATAACTTAAAAAGGAATCCTGGTTTGTGGTGGCGCCACGTAGGCGGGCGTATGGTTCTCTTTTATATAAATATATGATATATGATATATGATGATATATGATTTCTAACTTTTAGTGGAGTTGGGGTAACTAAAACTGGGCCTTTACTGGTTAAGGGCTGTTTGGATTGGCTTATTGCTTGTCTTATAAGCCAAAAGCCATAAGTTGGGATTTCTAACTAATGGATTTTGGCTTATTTTTCTTATTTTGGCTTAAAAGTAAGTGATTATAAGCACCTTTAATCTTATCCAAACACTTCAAAAGTGCTTAAAAGCTATTTTAGCTTAAAAACACCTAAAATAAGTCAATCCAAACAGGCTCTAAGTACCCCAGTCTATAATCGACACTTTGTGAACTTGTTCAATTCTTTATTTGGTTTCTATTTCTACCATTTGTCTTTTAATATCTTCTTCTTTTAGTTTTAGTTGATAACTGATCAGGATTCCTCGGACCGTTTTATGTCACTAAACAAGTAGTGTGATACCACTTTGAGTTTGAGCCAGCTAAAACTAACTTCCTTGAAAAAACTTAAGTTTTACTTTTGAGTATAGAATAACAGAAGGGTCCAAGGCTATTTCAGATACATTCAGTATCGCCAATTCCATTGGATATGATCCTTATGTTAGTTATAATTTATGCCTACAGTAGACAGAGACCATTGGGGAGCTGATTATACTAAGATTATTAACTGGGAGGTTTGGGCAACTTGAAGGGGTTTAAGTGGGGTGAGTGAACCAATGGGCCATGACCCAACCCACAATGCTGTTTTGGTCAAAGATAGGTTGGATCAGTTTGAGTGAAACAATTGGTCAGGACCCCACCTGTCTAGATTGACCTATCAATAGTTTATTCTCAATTGGCCAGGTTATGTTAGTATTGGCCTAGTTGGACACCCCAATAATACATTAAGGCACTGGAGAAACAAGTTAATTTAAAAACTGAAAATAAAAAGGAAGAAGGTTCCAACAGAATAAGCGTTAGGTAAACAAACCTGTGACTATTTATGTCTTCATGGATTTTTACGTCATCTCATCTTTCTACATTGTATATATTTGGGTTCTATTCATCTGAAAACAACACACAGTTCATATATTATGTTGGGAACTTCAGAAATTTCTACATTTTATTCAATATCATTGTGAGCTGTCTTGTCACATCATGGTAACTGAGAATAGTTTTCTTGGAGTTGGTGTCTCTCCTAATAAAATACCGTTCTCATTTTCTTTATATAAATATTAGTACTTGATGTAGATGCGGAGTCTTTGCTAATACTGCCTATAGGTTTAGCACTTATATCAGATGATTGATTGGCAGGTGCTCCCTGGTATTTGGGGCATCTATTATGCAGGATAAAGATCTAAATGAGTACAATCCATCTGGTTCAAGCACAAGTAAGTTCCTGTCGTGCAGCCATCAGTTGTGTGAACTGGGTTCAAATTGCAAAAATCCTAAGCAGCCCTGTCCGTACACTGTGAATTATGTATCAGAAGATACATCCACATCTGGAGTGCTCGTGGAAGATATCTTGCACCTTGCATCTGGCAACCGTATGGCAGCCAACGGCTCTGCCAGGGCTCCAGTCACTTTTGGGTGTGTGTCATCTGCTTGTATCTCAAGTTCAAATAAGACATTCATGCATGGGACCATTTTCACATGGTTCTGTATGCCAAGACTATATTAAACAGGTCTTAATTCTTTTTCATGTCAGATGTGGTAGTAAGCAAACTGGTGGTTACCTAAATGGAGTTGCACCTGATGGCCTTATGGGTTTGGGACCTGGAGAGATCTCAGTTCCCAGTCGTCTTGCCAAAGCTGGATTGGTCCGAAACTCCTTTTCTCTTTGTTTTAAGGAAGATGATTCAGGAAGGATTTTCTTTGGAGACCAAGGGCCTGCTGGCCAGCAGACAACTTCTTTTCTGCCTTCAGAAGGACAATTGTATGTCAACTTATGAATTTTAGAGAATTGATTAGTTTGAGTGCTGTATTTGTCCGTTTACCTCTGCTGTTCTCTTGCATGTTTGAGTTGTTAAACTCTCTGTTTGCTCACATTATGAGTGGTTCATGGTCCAGTGTTACTTATGTTGTTGGCGTGGAATCATGTTGTTTTGGGAGCTCCTGTATTGAGCAGACAAGCTTCAAAGCCATTGTGGATAGTGGGTCATCATTTACATTTCTCCCAGATCAAATTTACGATAGAGTTGTTAAAGAGGTAAGCTTACACCTACTTGCTGCCTTGTTGTACTTTAAAGTGCAGTATTTTACATGTCCTTTTCCTGTTACAGTTTGACAGAAAAGTGAATGCTACAAAAGCTAGCTTTGAAGGATATCCTTGGCAATATTGCTACAAATCCAGGTAATGGCATATAAGATAAAGAGAGATCTACTTTCTTTTTTCTGCTTCATCATATGTACTGAATGAGTATTTGAACCTAGACAGTTCTGAAGTTTTACCGAAGATTCCTTCATTTACTCTGAAGTTCACAGCGAACAGCAGCTTTATAGTCCAGGATCCTGTATTTATGATCTATGGCAGTCAAGTAAGTGCTTGAATATATACCACCTGTTTTTGCATCTCAAAGATGAACATTCTGGTTCTTTTGATTACATAAACTGTGAGGCATCCTATGTTTCCTTCTCTTGGTTATCTTATCAAGCAAGCTTTTGGTCCTTCACTTCTGATCATTTCAACTCATTCACCAGTACTGTATTATATTCAATATCGATGTAGGGCGCTGTTGGATTTTGTTTAGCTGTGGAGCCTTCAGGCATAGAAATTGGAACGATTGGACGTAAGCCTGATCCTCTTCCACTTATGGTTTCGTTTCTCTATACTTACAAGTTACAACTGTAAAAAACCTCCACCTGCTAAAGTAGGGGGTAACACTGTGAAAAGTTTCTGAATGCAAATGTGTGCTGCAATTTCCTCTCTCAAATTTTGGATGTGCTAATAATCATTTTCCTCTACAGAGAACTTCATGACGGGATATCGTATGGTGTTTGATAGAGAGAACCTGAAACTGGGCTGGTCGCGCTCTGACTGTGAGTACCAATTTCTGATTTAATAATTTCTTGGTCTGATCTGGATTTAGCTGTTCTCTCTTTATTGTTTGTAGCCATGAGTGATTAACTTAAAAGTTCTTTTTTTTTTAATTCTTACAACCTTTTCTTGTGTATTAAGAAGTTGAATTGCATTTTTACACCCAACAAGAGTTAATGTGATACTCAAGCTTGTTTCACAGTTAGGGATAACAATGGAGCAGGGTGGATGGAGGGCGGGGAGGGTTTAAGGTTGTGCGGGGCGCGTTGAAGTGGGTTTTTAAAAAACTAATGGGTGTTTTATGTGGGTTCAAACTTAATTTAACTTTTTACATGTTATAAGAGTGATAAAGCATTATTTATTAAGATTATTTTTTTGAAGATACTAAAATATTTAAGATAGTAAATGAAAATAGTTCAATACAATTTGTTACATGTTTTCATTGACCTCTAAAAAATAAAATTTTAAGTCATTATATATAATTAATACAACTTAATGAAAAAATGAATTTATTTTTATGAATTTTATTTTTAGTATCAAACTTAATTAGAAAAATAAAATATTTAAAAAATTATGCGGGGCAGGTTGAAAATTAAAAAAGTTGTTATGCGGGGTGGGGGGATTATAAATTTTGCGGGTTAAGCTCAACCCGCCTTGCCCCCGCCCCGCACCGCCCTATTGCCATCCCTATTCACAGTTTCACCCAAAGATTATGATATATTTCCATGATCTAATAAACACAAAAGGGGGATCTATTGGGGTATACCTATGTGATGAACCAGGTTACGTCATCTGTTTCTTATGAGTAGTTTGCAGAATCAAGTAACAATAACAGTGACAGCGCACGTTTTTTACATGGAACACCCAGCTCACAAGGGTGAAAAAGCCACCACCTACACCTATGCAGGTTTTAACCCAAACTTCACTAAAACCATGAGCCTCTATAGAATTCAGATTACAAAAACTTGCAACTTAAGAGACTACGTCTAGTCCTTTACCCCTACAATCATTAGACTGTAGCTAAATTCAGATTACAAAACAATTGCAATCTAGGAACTAGCTCTAATTCCTCTTACAACAATCAAGAAGAAAGTTGTGACCCTTTCAAGTTAACCCTAAATTGAAGCTAATTTTTCCTAAGAAAAAAATACCCAAACAATGCTTCTAACAAAACTTGCTTTTCTGCCTTCACTCTATGTTGCTCAAACTCTTCAAAAATGTCCCGGGGTGCATGTCGGATCCTCCAAAAGTAGTGCATCTTCGGAGGATCCGACACGGGTGCTGCGACATTTTTAAAGAGTCCGAGCAACATAGCCTTCACTTATCTCTGTTGTTTATTACTTTTACTTGTCTGAAAAGTGAGAGGGGAGGATATTTTGGGTAGCAGAGGCAAGGGAAGCTTAGCCTACTCTGCAGATACTCTTTTACATTCCCTTTTCTCAGGAACTTTCTTTTTAAGCTGACAGATGCTCCTTCTCAACAAATAATTTACCCTGGCCGACGTTTCTTCTAATAAGAGTGTTTGGATGTCTGTCTGATAAGAGTTTCTGCTTGTCAGGTGAAGACCTTACTGATAATAATAAACTGCCATTGGCTCCAGCAGATGGTAACTCGCCAAACTCACTGCCAGCAGAACAGCAGAATACCCCTAATAGCTCAGGAGTTGCCCCTGCTGTTGCCGGAAAGACACCCTCAAATTCTGCAGCACCAACTAGTCGGGGGATGCCATCCAAGTTATGCTTAACAAAGTTGCTGTTTCAGTTACTGCTTGTATCAAGTAACTTCCGATGGTCCTTAAATACATTTACCTTATAAGCTTGATAATGGCATACCCTATAGGTTTATAGTATTATAGATGTTTAGTTTTCTGTGTAAATCATGTCTCCGTCTTTTGGAGCCGTTTTTGTTTTC
>NW_006239389.1:287490-290359 GCF_000226075.1 Solanum tuberosum | reverse complement strand
CTTTTTCGGGTTTATTGTTATTTTGAGATATTAGCCATTAGATAGGATGGGGCTGCTAGATGAAGAGCTTGTCTTCTGACTTTGGATGTTCAATTTCGTGTTCCCTTATCAGATACTGTTATACATACATACATATGTAATGCACACTGTTGAATTCCATTCATATGATTCTATTAAGTTTGTCTATTTAGCCCCAAAATGGAACAATTTCCAATTTTCACTTTTTCCGTTGGTCAAATATTTTGGAACATCTTTTTTTTTTTTTTTTAAATGATATCTATAAGTTGGGTATTTATGGTACATTCAATACATCTTTTTAGTTTCAAATCACAAAATTTAATTTTTAGAAAGAATTTTGTGCTAAATTAAAAGGAAAAATTATTTGAATACACAACTTAATTTATCATATTCTCTAAAATTTCCTACCAATTGAAAAAATTACATAAATTCCTACCCCCTCCTATTCTTGGATATACAACTTTATGCTATGTGTCGAGACTTATGTGGTGTATTGGTATGTTAGTGATATATCTGGAACTGTGATGCGACGATGTGGGATATATTTGAAATTGGGATATGATGTATCGAGACGTTTTGGAATGTATCTGAATTTTATCAAGTTTAAAGGATTTTTGTAATTTGAAAACGAGTAGAGATACAAGGTAATTAGCTTTTAGCACTATAAAATTTGTGTAAATTTTTTAAATTAAAATTAGATAAATAAATTGAAACGGGGAATATTAGTTAAAGAAAGAGGGGCCACATAGGATTTCATAGTAATAGATATTTTTAATTATAGTGGCTGAACATTTTTTATTTTATTTTATGAATTTTATCTGTTACTGATGAAAAGTGAATTCTGCCCCGTATATTTAACACTTATTTTATTCTAAGTATATCAAAAATAATTTTTTTTTTATCAGTGTCTTAGAGATTCCATTTAGGAAATCCAAGAAGATTCCATAACCAAGCAACCTTAATTGATTGCAAGTATTTATTTATTCTTTCTATAATAAGAAGTGTCATTAGTACTGTTGTTATTTCCAGACATTATAAACATTTTGTATTAGAATAAGCCCAAAAAGACAGCTTTGGTTCTTCTTAGGATTATTCTGCAATTAGGCAGACAATTGTATAATGTTGTTTAATGTAATAATCCTTTTAATGGGAGCTACTTTAAGATATACATTGTTAATTAATGCAATCATAGTGTTAATCAACAAACCATTTCAGTAAGTATTGTGTAATATATTGTGGGCATAATACATAAATAAGCCTTTTAACTTGACCTCATTTCACATTTATTCCCTTCAATTTTGGGTATGCACAAATAGACACTTAAACTTGTATAAAATTGAACAAGTAAACACATGAGTCCTATGTGGCACAATACACGTAGGACACCAAGTAGGACAAAAAATGACATGTAGGATGCCATGTAAAACATGTGTGTTTATTTGTGCAACTTTATACATACAAATTTAAGTGTCTACTTGTGCACACCCAAAGTTAAAGGACATAAATGTGATTTGAAGCCAAGTTAAAAGACATAATTATATATTATGTCGATATTGTGTGTACAGAGTCCACTTTTTTTTTTCATTCGACGTTTGATATTTGTATAGATGCCAAAAAGTCTTAACCTTCCAAATAATTGCTTTCTATTTTTTCTCCTAGCAACAAACTACAAGGGTCCTACTTCAGTTTCTGTACACTAGTATTTAATTACATAATGTTTGTTTTCATAATTGGGTCCATAGATATATAGACATCTAATACCTCAAATTTGTTTAGGAATTAATTTAACTATATTGGCATCATCACTCATAGAGTCATAGTATTAGATTATCAACACAGGAAAGTATTTGGAATTTTCCCTCTTTAGATTTTTTTAAATAAATGTTGTCAAGTATGAATTGTGTTATGGAATATGATTTTTTTGTTAATTTTCTATCAACATATCAGAAATATACACGATAGAAATAAATTTTCATTAAAATAGTGAAAACTTACTATTTTTTCCATATAAAAATATTACTTTAATTAAATATTTGTGTGGGCCGAAATAATCGTTGAATATTTTTAGTGAAATTTTTTTGTGGAAAAATAGTGAATTTTTTAGTAGAGCTAGTATATTTTAGATAGTGTTTGTTTTGGGATCTTATATAGACACAATTGCTCAAATTGTTTAGGAATTAAACTATTTTATCATCATCACTCATAAAGTCATAGTAATAGATTATCAACACAAGAAAGTACTTGGCATTTTCCTTCTTTAATTAGAATTTTTAAAAAATTTAAATATAGTTTAGTAAGAATTGCTTACATGATTGTAACGTATTGGTTTTTTTTTTATCCCCTTTGAACTAATTATATGGACATAATATTTATGTATTATTGAGGGGTTTCATATTTTTTATTAAAATTATCATAGTCTTCTATCTTAGCAAACAATGGTAGATAACTTGTTTTTTTTTTTTTCTTAACTTTTTCTTTAGTTAAATATTACAAGTGCTAAAGGGCTTCATAAATTAATTCCAAGTCGTACTGTCCATATATATATATATATATATATTTTTCTACTATATTATAAAAGAGAGTTTAGGGCCAAGTATAATATATAATATTCAAGAAAGTCCCAATCTTGAATATTATATATTATATACTTGTGGGACTTTTTAAAATTTCTATTTTATTACCCAAGTATAATATATAATATTCAAGAAAGTCCCAATCTTGAATATTATATATTATACTTGGCCCTAAACTCTCTTTTATAATACAGTAGAATATATAATATAGTAGATATCTACTATATTATATATTCTACTGTATTATAAAAGAGAGTTTAGGGCCAAGTATAATATAT
>NW_006239389.1:285629-287390 GCF_000226075.1 Solanum tuberosum | reverse complement strand
TGTGTATAGGTTTCATTGGAAAAGTTGCATCTAAAAGGAATACAAGGTTTCGATTAAAAGTAGAAGATGCAGTAGAGGTAATGGGTAACAAAGGAATAAAATTAATAAAACCAATAAAAATAAATCCAGAAGAATATGCAGGATTAGAATGGAACCTAGAACATTTTAATAAAAAGAAAGTACTCATACCAGAATCTCATCTAACGTATACTAATACAAAAGGAGAAACATCTATTAGATTCACAAATTATAATTATTCTAATCAAACGAACTTAGACGAAGAGTTAGAATTAGAAGAAGAAAAAGAGTTTATGAATATAGAAATAGTACAAGAAGGATATGAAGTAGATGAAGCTTTGCAAGAAGCCGAAAGAAGATATAATAATAATACAGATATAACTTTTAAATGTAAAGGATGTAAAACAGGAAATATGGGTATATTTGAAGTAGACAAACATTTTAAAACATGCAAATTTAGAATTGATAATTTAGGATACAGAAAAGAATATAATAACCAAGACAAAATAGAAAACCTTGAAATAATACTAGAAAATCTGTATGAAAGTGAAGAGGAAATAGAAAGAGATTCTATAATAAGTCAAAAGGAGCTTATGGAATCTACTAGTGCAAGTGCTAGCCCGTTCCAACGAACTTCTCAACACCATACAATAGACACAAGTATAGAAAATGTACCAAGAAGACGAGTCTATAGGGTAAACCCAGATACAGTAACTGAAAACGTAAGACCAATGGGTAGAAGGATGCCTATAGAAGAACCTATTAGGTTACAAGAAGGAGGAAGTAAAGGAAAAATATTAAATATAGCAGCACATGACCCTCAAATGTGGAATGCAGTAATAGATTTATGGAAAGGAATAGTAGTAGCAGACTATATAAAAACATATCAAGATGCAGACGCAGAAACAATGTATAAATATATGGAAACTTTTTTAGGAGAATCTGCAAAGGCCTTATGGGAAGCATATAAATCTAATTTCCCACAAGAATTCCAATCTTTAGTAAACCTGGGAGCAAACCCGTATAATTTTACAAATAAAATACACAGTTTAATTACAGGAAAAGACCCTAATAGTGGCTTAGTAGTCTTACAAAGAAATGCTTTGATACACCTAGAACAGTTAAGCATTACAAGTTGGTTCCAACAATTAAAAAACTTTCTTAAAGATTATTATTATTATTGTACAATTAGTGGGAACTCTTTCGATGAAGAATTAGGGAAAAAGTTATTTAATAAACTACCAGGAGCCTTAGGCAGAGAAATTGAAGAAAGATGGTATAAAAGAGAAGGAGTAATACAGAATCCAAACGGTAAATGGTCTATAGGACACAAAGTACAACATATAATGGAAGTCTTAACATAAGAATGCACAAATATACAAATACAGAAACAACTAAAATAAAATGAAATGAGTTTTTGTAAGAATGTCATGTATACAACCCAAAGTTATGATAAAGAACAAAATAAACCTAAGAAAAGATACAAGAAATATAAACCATACTACAATCAACAGTATAATAAAAAATACTATTTAAGAAAATCTTCAGCCAAGAAACCTTACCTAAATAAAGATAGACATGTTCGAAAATACAGAAATGATAGAAACTATAAAAATAAGCTAGAGTGTTTCACATGTGGAAGTATAGAACATTTAGCAAATGTATGTCCTAAAAGAAATAATAGTAGAACTAGAAATTCTCAATTAATAGAAGATTTTCAAGAAACTTTAATTAATGTAGATG
>NW_006239389.1:277241-280397 GCF_000226075.1 Solanum tuberosum | reverse complement strand
AAAAATATGAAAATTTGGATGACTCTCCAAATTTCATTTGTGTCACATAAATTGAGACAACAAAAATAACATATATTGGGTCCATTTTAATTTATTTGTCTTATTTTTTTATATTTAAAAATTGCGTAAAAATACTATAAATCATGATAATTGACAACATAAAATGTTTCAAAAATATTGTATGTGGGTAGTCTTATTATGCCTTAAATAGCGTCAAAGAAAGTACAAGTTTGTGATAAAAAAACTTATTCCTTTATCCACGCAAACAATCGCTTCAAAAACTCGGTTATTAGCCCCAAAATATATCATTTATATTATTGGGCCCGTGCATAGCACGGGCAACATTATCTAGTTTTAATATAAAGTTCTGTTTCACACGTATTTTTATAGCAACGTGTGCATGAACTTTTTAGAAAGGTAAATACAATTACCAAATCTAGCAACACTCTATTTGCTATTATTTCAAATCAATGGGTGGGTTTGTTAGTTTTTGGACTATGGATGGGCATATGTGAAAGAAGACAATGAAGAAAAAGGGGATGTTTTGTAAAAAATGGAATTATTGGGGGCCTAATGGAGTGCATGATTGACTTTAGGGCTCCACCTTTCATTTTCAAAAAGCTTTATAAATAATATATAAATATGCTAGCTCACATTTATGGCCTCCAACTTTATGTGGGCACAACTAGATATATAAACTTATATAAAGTTGAATAAATAGACATATATGTCCTACGTGACATCCTACATGGTAATTTGTATCCTACGTGTATTATGTCACGTAGGACGCATGCGTCTACTTGTTCAACTTTATACAAGTTTAAATGTCTACTTGTGACACCAAAATTTGGGTGTTGTTTACACACCAATTTTCTATCTCACTTTGGTGTTTGTTTACTGAAAGTTTTTTCTTTTTTTTTTGTTGTTTTAAGTGTTGGTTCGGGAGGAGGGCATTCACTTCCTCTTTCGGGCCCTTCCAACCCATCAAACTCCTCCTCGGAAGATTCGTTCGCGTTCCAGGTCCTGTTGGAGTCTTGGCCCGTGACTCACAATTCAGGTTTTGAATCTTCGCTCCGAAATAGGATTAATACGCTGGAAAATGAAAATAGCCCTTTTCTGCTTTCTAAAGAGAGGGGGGAGAATTGGGCAGAAGTAAAGACCACACTCCACAATTGTCCCTCTCAACGGGAATATAACCGATTACTCGAGTTCGAGAATAGGGATCTCCGGATCCGGGAGCTGCGACACTCTTGTTATTCTAAATTTCTTAGACTTTTTACGGATCATCCTGCCTTGGCCGAAAATGCCGATTCCAGCCCCCAAGAAGGCTTACTATACTTTTTTGATGATAAACGCCATGAACTTGACCGAGAGGGCGGAACCCCATTAGTAAAAGACCAGAGAGAACTCCGCTTTTTGGATCAACTTTCACACGATCTGAAAAAAAATGGAAAAAACTCCGTCTATATCAATATTCTATTTGAGAGATAATAAAGATAAGTATATATGAGATTGACGTGAGAAATGTTTGTTATACGTGCCTGAAGCTGCTTTTTTCTGCTTTCTAAAGAGAGGGCGGAGAATTGGGCAGAAGTAAAGACCACACTTTGATGGACATAAATATGAAATAATGTCAAATTAAAAAGTATATTTATTTATTATTATGCCTTAATATTATAACCATAACCTCATTATTTTTTGGTCTTTTGGCTACTTTGTCCTTTTCTATCTTCCTTTCCTTTTATGTTCCTAGTACCTGCCAGGTCTGTAGGAAGCTAAATTGTGTTTAATTCAGAGTTCCCATCTGCCTAATTTAATAAAATAATAAAAGACGGTGAATACTTTAATTTTTGCTCATAATATATGTTGGTAATGTCTATTATTAAAAATTATAAATCTCCAAAAGTTTAGTGGTAAAGGTTCTAAAATACAAATGGTAGGTCTTGAGTTCAACTATCTATTTCCAGGGCTGGATATATGGTGTATTGATAAAGAATTTACGTGGATTCAATTGGTTCAGATTTTGAATGTATATTTAAAAATTATTTAAATATTTGATTGTGAGTATAATTATAATTAATTAAAGTATTATAACTTGAAATTATTGTAGTAATTCATAAATTTTAAATTCGGTATTTGATTGATTGTTTATTTTTGTAGAATTTTTTATACTAAACTTTAAATCATGCTTTCGTTGTAGTATTTCAGGTTAGGACAGTGCTAGGTGACTCCAAATACTTTTCGATCATGATAAAATTACATTACGGATCAATTCTTAGCTCGTTCTTATTTGCCTTAGTAATTGACACAACATATTCAATTCAAGGTGAGGTATATCGCCATGTTGTTATTGACGAGACGTGTGGAAGAGTTAACAATATATAATCTGAAAGTATGGAGACGATATGCCTTAGAGTCTAAAGATTTCGGATTAAAGTAGGATCAAAACAGAGTATCTGAAGTGTAATTTCAGTGGTGTAATGCATATTGAGGTGCGCGAAGGTGAAAGTGAAGATTGATGCACAAGTCATACCCAAGACATGAAGTTTTAAGTATCTTGGGTCCATAATCTAAGGAGACTGAAAGTTGATGATGATGTCACACGTCGTATTGGAGCAGGATGAGTGAAATAAAGGCTCACATCCGGAATACTTTGCGATAAGAATGTATCGTCAAGACTTAAAGATAAGTTCTATAGGGCGGTTGTTAGGCCAATATTGTTTTATGTGACAGAGTTTTATCCAGTCAAGAATGCATACATTAAAAAGATGAATATAGCGGAGATGAGGATGCTCAGATTGATGTGTAAATATACTAGGAGAGATTTGATTAGGAATAAAGTTATACGAAACAAGGTGAGAATAGCCTAGGAAAGCGAGACTGAGATGGTTCGGTCATGTGAAGATTAGAAGGGTCATGGATGCGTCAGTACAGATGTGTGAGGGGTACGTTGACCTTCATACATGAGTTAGAGAGGTAGAGATATGATGAAGAAGAACTAGGGGAAGTGATTACACAAGACATGATACAACTTTAGCTTAACGAAGACATGATCCTAGATAGAAAGATATGAAGGTCGAGAATTAGGATACAATGTTAGTAAGTAGTTGAATATTATCACATTTTATGTTGGAGGGGAGGGGGGGGGGGGCTTTC
>NW_006239389.1:237380-276904 GCF_000226075.1 Solanum tuberosum | reverse complement strand
GGGGGGGGGGGGGGGGGGGGGGGGGGGGGTCTTATCTTTGTAATATTATTTAGTAATCAGATAGTTTCTTATTATTCGATGTGTATTATATTTGTTGCTTCATTAACTTTGTCTTTAGCGCAAATTTGTTGTTAACTTTTTTTTTCAGGCAACGTTTCAAAAAAATTCTAATAATTGTGAGCTCTTCTAATCGTGATTTGTCTATAAATAATAACATGATTTAATTTATATATATCTAATCGTGAGCTCTTCGTAATTATGACAAACCAAGGGAAGGTAAGTGTAATTCAAAAGCACTTTGTTTTTTTTTTTTTAAATAGCGAACATCTTGTCAATCAATTTCCTAATCCGCTCCTTCAAATAATTGGAGATGAAATTACGGCCAAATTTTCAACAATTATTTTATTTTAAATAATATTTTTCAAAAAAGGGTTTTCTTACGGAAAAATGATTTGTATTTGACCAATTTCTTTGAGAAATAATTTTATCTGTATTTGATAAGCATATTATGATTGGTTATTTTTTTTTATAAATAAAATCCAATGGGTTCCTTCACTTGATTGATGATGAAAGTACGTATCTAATAGTACTAAACATCAATAATATTAATATTTTAGTAAATATTCATATCAATTACTATTATTTTTAAAAAAATATGCAAAATTCAAAATGAACAAATAAAAGTAAACGTAAAAATACTTAATAATTAAAATTAGTTATAAATGAAGGTCTTTCCATCAGTGAAATGTCATTAATTTTTTTTTTTTAATAAACTATTCCTTATACACGAAGCTTGATAAAGATGAGTTAAATATGATAAATGACTACTTTGGATTTAATTAACCACTATGTTTACTTATCATATAAAATATCTTATATACTTAAATTAACTAAAATGTCTTTGTTAAAAGATAACTACTCAAGTCGACAACCAATTAGCAAATTAAACTCCGTGTTTATAGTTATCAACTTATCTTTATCCACATTTGTGGAAGTGATTTATACAATTACATCAAGAAAAATAAAGCTTTATCAATTATCACAAGAGTAAGACCATGAAAGCAATGCTACAAAATTTTAAAATTATGTATGTATAATATGTGAAATAGGATATATTCGATAAGTGGAACTGTTAAGCATAATTAATCATATGATCCTCCCAATAAATAGTCCTAGTATAGAAAAAGAAAGATAAATTTTTGTATAAAAATATATTTTGATCAACCAAGCATTTCAAACCGAACACACCCTTAGGTAACACGCTTAGAGCGTCGTTGGGAAAGTAAAATGTTTAAGCATGAAGAAGGCGCCTAAAATAAAACCCAAAAAAACAACTCACACAAACACGTCAAAATCAACTCCTAACTACTCCTTTATTTCAAACCAAAAATAGAAAATGAAGACACTAACGAGGACGGGGTGGAGGAGTGGTAAGTACTTTGTTATTCTTAAATCAAAGATGTCGACTTTGAATCCTTTTGAATACGGATTCGTCTTTACTATGGAGAATTTTACCTCAATATAGAACTTTCCACCATGAATTTAAATTTAATTGGACTTCACTATAAAACTTTCTAATATAAATTTAAATTTAATTGAATTCCATTGCGGATACTGAACATCTTATGAAAAATTTATGATATTGACACCTGTCCTTGTGCAACACGTAACAACTACTCTCTCTATTATTGGTGGTTTAACGTGGCCCACACTTTCTTCCACCTTCCATACAACCTCTAATATATATATATATATATTTTTTTTTTTATTTTTTTTTTAACTCGAAGTTGACGCAAATTATTAATTTCGTTCTAGAACTATTGGTCGCTTTAAAAAACACCTTCTATTTGACTAACTAAATTTAAATACACCTTCGATATGCAACATGATATAGTAAGTGGTCTCAAACTCTTATAGGAGCATGGGTCTCTTAATAAAAAGCCGAGAGACGTGTTGAAAGTATCCCTAAATTTAGCAAGGATTTAGGAGTACGTATTTTCACCCAAGTTGCAAGATCATCAGTTAATCAAGTAAAGAGGTATTTTAAAGGTTGTCAATACTTTAGAGATAAAACTAATAATTTACGTCGAATTTAGGGGTATTTTCAATCCTTCTCTCTATTTTTTATTTTTTTTGGTAAAGGTTCAAATATGCCTTAGTATACAAAATTTATTTAGATTTATCCTCCGTTGGTACTTTAGCTTACTATGATCTTATCATCAAATATTTGATATTCTTATTTTTTAGAAAATATTTTCCTTCGTATCGAACAGTACTCAGTGTGTTGTCTAACCGGCCCCGGGGGGCCATCCTTGTCTTTTTGAACCTGTTTAGAAAAAGGTATACAAAAAAAACGTCTATAAAAGAAGGTAGGCAGGCAAGTTTAAAAATAAAAGAAAAGTTTAGTAGCCCTTTTGCTTTAATTTCTCCCTTTTCTTCTTAATTAATTAAGCTAATTTGTGTGTTAAGCAAGAATCCAAAGGGAAGTTTCTTACAAACTCCCCACATTTTATTTTTTTTAAATCTCTTTAATTTCACTTAGCTACTATAAATTAACTCATAATTACACCATTTTCTTAATTCCTCTAAATTTAAAAAGAATGGGCGTTGGAGGAACATTAGAGTATATATCAGAGATGATGAGTATTGATAAGCCAAAGAAGAAGAAGAAGCAGTTTACTACAGTGGAGCTTAAAGTTAGAATGGATTGTGAGGGCTGTGAAATGAAAGTCAAAAATACATTATCTTCCATGAGTGGTAAGTTTTCTTAATTAGCTAGCGTTACGTCCTACGGTTTAGAAATTTATCTTCAAATATATATTTAGAAACAATCAATCTAACTTCAAATTTCTTAGTTTACTCTTAATAGTATGGTTTATAGCTACAAAAATGTACCCCCTCTATCCTATAGTTTATGTTGACGTACTTTTTACTTTTCGAGATTCAAACTATGTAAACAAAATTTATTCTTTCATCGTATTGACATGAGAAGAATTGCAACTCATAGTTTCTTTCATATAGCTCTTGAATATCTAAAACGCTCTACATAAATTGGGACGAAAAAGTATATTATGACTTATTTAAGATCATTTATTTTTTATCAAAGATAATAAGTTTTGGTTTGTTAAATATTTAGGAGTGAAATCTGTGGAGATAAACAGGAAACAACAGAAGGTGACAGTAACAGGCTATGTGGAACAAAACAAAGTGTTAAAGAAGGCAAAGTCAACTGGAAAGAAGGCAGAGATATGGCCTTATGTCCCTTACAATTTGGTATCCCAACCATATGCTGCTCAAGCTTATGACAAAAAGGCGCCTCCTGGCTTCGTCAGGAGGGTTGATCAGTACCCAACCACGGGTACTGTTGCGAGATATGATGACCCTTCCTATGTCAACATGTTTAGTGATGACAATCCTAATGCTTGTTTCATCATGTAATTAATTAAGGTACGAGAAAGCTACTGAAGATGGGACGAGAAAACACAAATTCTTTGAGCCAACAGTCTATCAGAAATATAGCTCTCTAGCTTATTATATAAGGCGATGAGGGTGAGATCTGCGTACGCACTATTTTCTCCAGATTCCACTTATGAGATCACACTGAATATATTGTTATTGTTCCGGTCGGGTGAGGATGGGATTGAAAAGTTAATTGTTGTATTTTAAGTTTTGCATGGTTTTTTTTTTGGTGCAATGGTGTCATTAAGCAGTCTCAGGAATTTTGTGTAGTAAACCTACTAGTACTTGTAGTTATTGAATAATAATACTTGAGTGTCCTTTTTTTAAAAAAAATACATAATATTCATAGATAAATTTATATATAAAATTATGCCTAATCGATTAGATAATCTAAAAGATAATTATATCTGATTGTCTATAGAAAAATCAAATTAGTAACTTGAATAAAAAGACAAGCTGCTACAAGGTTAAAAATTAAAATACATCAATGATGTAAATTATTTTTACTACTTTTGCCATGTTATTATGACTTTTATTCTTTTTAATGAATTAATGTAGACTAGGTAGGATGATGAATATTTTCCTCTGGTGGTTGTGTACACAGCTGTAGTATTGATATCACAGCAAAGCTAGTTGTTAAGGTTCACCATCTCCTACTTGTTACACAAAAATATAATTGGGGCCAACACCTATGATAATTAGAAAATATATAAAAAAGAAGTAACATAAACACTTGGGGACAAATGATTTTGTAATCTTTTACAAATTTGTCATTAGTTTAATATATTTTTTTATAATAGATTTTCATTTTTACACGTAACATATATGAAAATGTTGTCTTTTTTTTTCAATTTGTAAGTGTAGCCCTAAGAGATCATTTTACATGAGGCAGGTGTTGGGAGGGAGATTGTTAGGTAATGTCAACATCTTGCCTATGGCAAAGCCTACGAGAGATTGGCTGGCTCGGGTCAGAGTCATGGTTGAACATGACGCTTGCTTGGTGGACTTAGTTAAGAAATACATTTGCACCTTTGCTATTAGCTATAATTTTTGGCATGATAGTAAGAACTTGAAGTAGGTGTTAGGAGATGAATTGTTGGGTAATACCAACATCCTGCCTGTGGCAAGGCCTACGAGGGGCTAGGTAGCTCGGGTCAAAGTTATGATCGAACATAGCGCTTGCTTGACGTAAACTTGATTAAGAAATAAAATTGTGCCTTTACTATTATCATCTATAGCTTTTGACATGATGATAAACGTTTAACCCTAACCTGAATAAATTAGAGAAACAATGTTTATAAAATGATCACACCTTCAACTTCCCTCAGAAAATGTCCCAACAATCAAGACAAACTAATCTTCATGGGTTCCTTTCATATGCTTAAAAGAACAATTATAAAAGTATTCAAACAATTATTTTTTATAATCATCTAGTATTCAAAATCTATTTGCTCCGCTAAGTTTGATTCACATGGTGTAGGACCCACTATTTAAGGGGATGCGCTCCTTATTGGAAAAAAATGCATTTCTAAGATTCAAATTCAAAAATTCTAGTTAATTATCTCTCGAACACATTTAACTCACTGCACCAAAACAAATATTCGATAACCTTTTAAACTTTGGATTAGGATGTTCTAACAACTTACTTTTCAAATTTGAGTTCAATAATTTTAACAAGACTTGGAGTGTCTCTGACTAAATCAAATGCATGCATCATCCAAAAAGATTGAAGGAGACAAATGGAAGAAATGTCTCTTAGTTTTCTCGTTTTTATTATCAAAATACTGTTTATATAAATTGCTTTCAAGAAGCATTTTGTTAATAGCACTAATTAAAATAATCTTAACTTGTTATTAGGTGAAACTGGTCAAATAAAATAAAATAATTCAAACAAAACAATGCCAAAGGTAATAGTGTTGTAGCCTGTAGGGTCCTATATTAGTGTTATTCTTTTTTCTCTTATATACAATCTATAAAAGAAAATTCTGTGTTATGTGGATTTGTGAAGAGTTCCATATCGATGGTCAACGGGACGAATACAATAATATATTCAGTGAAATCCCACAAAGTGGATTTGGAGAGTGTAGAGTATACGTAAACTTTATCACTATCGTGAAGGTAGAGAGGTTGTTTCTGAAAGACCCTTGCCTCAAGTGTAACAAACCCAAGTAAAAGAAGAAGAAAACAATAGAAAAATCATAGCGGTAAAAAAGAAAAGCAAGTGTAAAGTCTACAAGAGAAAATACTAACAACAAAATACTGTTTTAATAGAAAAGCAATAATAGCATAACTATAGTGGCACAACTAGTCCTGTCATTCTCATCTAAATACGCAACCTCCATTCATTCTCATCTAAAGTCATGTCCTCCGTAATATGAAGTTGCGTCATGTCCTGTTTAATCACCTCTCCCCAATACTTTTTCGGCCTACTCCTCAGCGTATCCCTTATATCCAACTTCTCACATCTCCTCACTGGGGTGTCGGCACCTCCTTTGCATATGCCCAAACCATCTCAGTCTCGCTTCCCTCATCTTGTCTGCCACAGAGGTCACCCCACCTTCTCCCGAATAACCTCATTCTTAATCTTGTCACTCCTAGTATGCCCACACATTCACCTCAACATCCTTATCTCCACAATATATGTCTTCTGATTTCATTACTCAACTCTTGAACTAGCTTTTGAGTTGAGTTAAAGTCAAGATCCCTTTCTTAACATGATATTAGACCTATTAAATTTGTTGACAAATTATACGATTCATCAGTATCCTATTTCATAACTTTGGTATATTTTTAATATATATATATATATATTATCATAGTTAGATTAACTTTTATGCTAGTCGTCAACTTACTACAATCCTCCTCCTTTACTCACGATGGATGCATAAGCACAAGTCTACGACCATACTTTATCATAGGCAAAAGTATGTTGACAAATAAAGTAAAGCACTGCAAAAACTTTGAAACTGAAAAGGAAGCATCTAAGTATATATAGCCCTTTTTCCCTAAGTTGTTTAGGGGAAAATGAATTACCTATAAGGTAAAAGCAAAAAGAGAATCCACTTTTTCTTGTCACATTTCAAGAAAGGTAAAAATATTATAAATTCTAACAATACATCAACCACTCTATATTTTCTTAAGCATTATGTTTCTTTTTGCTTTACTTATTAGTTCTTTATCACCTTCAAGGCATCCTCGGAGCTGAGGGAAACCTCTCGAGGACGTTCACAGATCGGCCCCAGAATACTTTAGATTCATATTCTCATCCTTTATCTGCATGCTTTATTTGTTCAAGCTCTTACACACCTAATTCATCATTGAATCGATAGTCAAACCGATGGTAAACAAACTAAAAACAAGGGTTAAAGTGAGACACATTCTCTTGATCGACCTCATATAGATTCAACTCATGTACTTTAGGGTTAAAACAATTTTCAACTTAATTTTATCACTAACTAACCACAGTTAAGTAACGTAGTTTTAGCATAACCACCAAGCTGGAGTAATATTTACCATATAAAACATCAAAACAAGTACCCAATAATTGATACTACTAGAGCAGGTCACATAAAGATGATTCACCAAACAATTACATAAGCAAATCGACCTCAAGATTCAGAAGCATCACCCAACTTGCAAATTCAGTGGGCATGTTACACATATATCTCACTTAGAATCCTAAAGAATATGCTTGCACAATATTATATCATATACATTATTGAGATATATATGACAAAAGAATTCCCATAATTTCATCTAGCTTGCAATTTTCTTGCTCAATATCATAGTGACAGTGAAAAAGAGGCCAAGTGGAATACACTCGGGGTATGGCATAACAATCAATAAAAAATGGTGAATTAGTATCATGAAAGACTAGGGTGGACAACGTTACCAGAGGCGAATTCATGTTTTGAAGTTTGTGAGTCGTTCCCACAATAATTTCAAGTAACATAAAATAATAACCAGGTTCACAATAGACTATTTAAAATATTTTGAGAGGGAATGTACAAAAGTCACTGGATTCCTGTAAACCCCATACCTCAAGGGCCTAGATCTGCCCCGTGAAGTTACACGGTACATATCGCAGGTATCTAGTGAAAACTGACCTGGGACACAACTGTTATTACAATGGAATGTCCCAGACTGGTTTTTGACTACATGTTGCATAGTGGGGTCAACTATAACGCACATTCAATTATACAGTGTTAGGAACTTTTAGATTATCAGCTCAAAAAATGAGCCCAGAAAGTTGGCACCATGTATGGTAAGTTGCATATTGTATGATGAAAGCCATATGATTCTTGACTTTACATTTAGTCCCTCTAGAGATAGAATCTATCACCTTTTTCTCACTCAAACTGATTCTGGGGGTAAAATATACTGACTTTATCATATGAATTATAAGTAATACTATCTAATAATCTGACTTAAGTCTTACCTCACTAAAAGTTGATAACCATACTGTTAGAGTTGGAGAACTCTATAAACATTAACATATATAAAATTATTGCATGGTTATCTTCTCTAGAGACAACGTATAAAGGGGAGTCATTTGAATGTCACATACTTAGCTTCTAGAATGGCAACTAAAAAAGATTAGACAACTCTCCCCTACAAGCACCAACACTCCATAAGAAGTATGTACCACCCTCTTTCGCATTTTAATGGAGAAGAAAAGGATGAATGGAATGTATTTTGCATACATGAAGGGAAAAAGAGAGAATAGAAGCTGCAATGGCAGTTTTTCGGTGGTGTGATAGTGGATGAAGGAAAGAACAAAGAAAGGAAGTAGGTAGAAAAAAGATTTTAAGTGGTAAATACAAGTGTCGACCACGTGCATTGCACCATTTAACACAAAACAGTACGGGAACTTTAGAATAGTTCTAGGAGGTAACAGGACCTATGTAAAATACAAGTGTGTAACTATAAATCCGAATAAGTCAGAAGGGTAGTTATACACGATCTATAAATAAACACTAAATTAACACAAACACTCATTTAATTAGAAGCTTATAGTAGGGGTAACATTTTCATGCTATCCATACATATTACCAATGCAATAGTGCAAGCCAATTGGGCGCGCCAAGGCCCCAACACCAAGCTACAAGATGCAGCAAACAATCAGGTTTCGGGGTGTACAATAAATACAAGACATGTAGGGTTGAGGCATTTTTGAAGCTTTGCCAAGAGCATTTCATGAAGGAATTATATGCATGAACTTTCACTTTGGTTCGAGCTGGGAAAACTAAGATCCTATTTCCAGAACTCGCAGACAATGTAGGATTTTTACATGTGTTTCCATGCATAAAGATACAGGCAATAATATGGTATGAACTCTAGCAAAATTCGAAGGATGGGCATACACTAAAAACAGCTTCCATTCACCATGGAAACCTGCAGAGCTGTGTTTTCACGAGTTCTCAGTTTGTTTATTTCCACAAACAAGGCATGTATAGAAGATAGTTTGCCCTTCATCAGCAGATCTAATCTGTTCAGAGAAGCCAAAAAGTGTTAGAATAGAATAACATGAAAGGCTAAGCAGTAAAAGGCAAAGATCCGGGAAGAATATGAACAAATGCAAAGAAAGATTTACCTGTCTGGCTATGTATGACATGCCTAAATGCTGACAACCTTTACATTTTGCATTATAATCCTGTAAACCATAAGAACAGCCATTTTAACAAAAGAGCGTGTGAACACAACGCATGTTATAGAATACTGCAAACTGTACTAAGTACTAACCATTTGCTTTAGTTCTTTCTCTTCTTCAAGATCATCAAATGAAGATATGCCCAATTCCCTTTTAATAGCCTACAAAAACAACAAATATATGCTCAGAAAAGACACGTTAGCACAACAATGACAAATAACATAGACAAGCTTCCTGCCATCCAGAATAATTCCCAAGGCATTAGTCAAAAATACTCTAAAGTCTAATATATTTGCTCTATGTATTTTGCATTCTTTCCCATCCTACTAATATTTCCCATTCTCCATTTTCACCATTTTTCTTTCTTCTATATCAGATCAAAATTTATTCTTAATCCAGGCAATGATAGAGGAAGGCTACTTGGTGTATGGACACAATTTCGTTGACAAAAGCACAATTTTCTAATATATTAAACCATTAAATACAACATAATCCGTAGAAAAATGAGCTTATTTGAGTGAGAAAAGAGATCCGGAGGTGATGGCATATGTAAAACACCTCCATAACAGTTATGGATGCAAGCACGATAACCATGTTGGAGTTTTTCTAATTCATTTTTTTTGAAAAGTAACCATTCGTCTAAGATTAGCCCGGTCACCCCTTCCCCACATCCCAACTGAAATAGGCTACAAATACCTTCAATGTTGTTCTTTTATAACAGGGTGAATTCTTAAAATAAGAGATAGGGTGAACTAACACAATCTGCACTTCTGACTTCTTAGAAGTTAGAAGTTAAGAATTTCCGAATAACAACAATGCCCATGCCTAAATTCCAAACTAGTTGGAGTCAGCTATGTAATTCCTCAACATCAATTATACTCCCACATATGACACCTCAAATACAATTACCCAAATAAGTTGAAGTCTGCTATATGAATTCTCATTTTGTCGTTTAAGCTCATATCAAAATAAATAAAGTAAAGGTGAAAAATACGTTAAAATATATAATAATGATAAGGATAATAATAAAAGTTCCACACGAGTCTTCCATTTAATTTTAGGTCTACCCTGTCCCCTTATAACATCTTCACTTACCATTGTTCCACACCTAAGAACCGGTGCATCTATAGGTCGACGCAGAACATGTCCAACCCATCTCAAGCGAGCTTCTCGCATTTTATCCTTAATATTTGCTACTTGCACCTTCAAAGAATGAGGTCATTTCTAATCTTAACTAATTTGGTATCACCGCACATCCATCTAGCATCCACATCTCAACAACACTCATCTTGTGGATATGTTGGACTTTAGCAGCCCAACATTCACTATCATATAACATAACTAGTTTTATAGTTGTTCTATAGACCTACCTTTCATTTCGGTAGGTATCATTGTATCACTATCAAATAACATCCCGGTAGCACTTCTCCATTTCAACCATCCAGTTTTAATCCTATGACCAACATCTTCATCTATCATTCTATTCTCTTAGAAAAAGGAGCTTAAATATCTAAATTATTAACATTTTGGCACTGCAATCTCATCTAGTCTCACCTCAACTTCTCTCCTCTCATGCTGTCATTGGGAAAATATGCAAATACACTCCTGATCTGCTAGCAATTATTCAGCAGGTGAACTCTGAAACCTCCTTCCTCTAACAGCCCTTTTACAATTTAAGGGCTCCCCATCAGTTTCCAGGGAATTCAATGCCGTGAAATGAGTAAAAATGCCAAGAAACTAGAAGAGTAGTAATGCTATGTAGCTTGTCATTCACTACTATCTGCTAATGCAGAACACATGTTAAATGATCCATTCCTCAAACTGGAGTAGCATGAATCTATTTAGCAAGAGTCCAAAACCATTACTATTACTAGGATGCAAAATGAGTTTGCATGAGCTGAAACTGGACATCTTAAACCAACACTGAGGAAATGACCATCCTAGCAAAAGAATTAACTGGCCGCAGTAACAAGCACTCAAAACTCAAATCAACTCTCTTTTTTTTAATAAGGACTCAAATGACAAATCAACTCTCAGTAGTACAATCACCAATGTACCCACTGAAACCCAGAAAAGGAAACACTTAAGTTTAGAACTACAACTAGAATATATATGGAAATGGAAAGGTCGAAGAGACTTGGATCCTAATGGGCATTCCTCATAACTTTGAACCAGCTTTTGCCAATCTATAGGGGAATTTTTTTTATAAGTAATTAATGTTTTTATAAATTTATTTACTAAGCCAGTGCATCAGGCATAATTACAGGTTGTGCAATCCTTCTTTTATGTCTAAGCATTCCATCAACATAATGTTCGATAACCAGATAACACCAAAAAAATTAACAAAAAATACATCTGTTTAAGAAAACATGTTTAGTACTACAAAAAAACTATAGAATATTACAAGCTTAAGCAACAATAATTGAAGGAAAGAATATGGGAAACAACTCTTAGAGAAAACATGATGAGATAGAAGGCAAGTTACGTGTACCCAAATTATTTATACAAATTGAAGTGACACAAGTAGAGGGGAAGAACAGGGGACACGAGAACATTGTAGGAAAGACTATGAAATAGGAGGAGGCAAGAAGAGCAGCTGCCTTCTTAGACAACAGAAAGACAAGCTAAGGTGAGTAAGTTGATCATTCTTTTTACACATTTTCTTTTAACTTTTGGATGATTTTCTAGTTTTTTTCTAGATGACCGTGGTGTCCGTGCTAGCTTTCGCGCACCTCGACTAATTCCATGGGATGTCTCTCACCTCCTACTTTTGGATGATTTTCTTAGGAGTTCAGCTTAAAACTTTGGGTAGGTATTATAGACAGGGCACAGGCACGTGATTATGTTACTTGGTTAACATTGACCCAAAAAGTAATCTGAATCACTTGGCACCTGGTGAGTAGAGGTTAAATACATACTAAAAAAGAGATTCTGATGGGTAAATTATTACAAGTACTACTTGAAGGCAGTTTTCCATATCCTCAAACAGACAAACATCGTTCTTGTCAAAACTTTAACTTAAACTACTGTTGGTGGAGATGATCAGACAATCAATTCCACATCATACTCCATCACCCCTTAACATCAAATGGAATACTTGAACTACTACATGGCTATGCTTAGTATGATATGGACTTTCCACTATATGCCTTTTTAGTTGCATAGAACTTATTTCTGAAGAAAAGAAATAGACAGAACAAACATTTCCTGAACTCTAAACACCAGAATATCATTGGATTAAAAACTTTTCAAACAGCTTCTTTAGCGACTTTTGTATTACATTCAGCTTTCTCATTCCCATCAATGCATGCATTAATTAAAGCTCAATACATGCACTAATTAAAGCATACCTCGGCAGAAACGGTATACTGTATCTCGTTTCCAGCAATCTCTAGAAAAATCAAACAAGAGAAACAATTGCTGTCAACAAAAGAATATTTAATTCCAGTGAAAAGAAACAGAAGACATAAGATGAGTCAGTGTTTTGGATGACAAACATACAATGAATCAATCTCACAAATTCTTCATTTTGAAGAAATAGACAGATGATTCATTATCATTATGAAAGCAATATTGTGTCTTTCAATCGATCATGGCAAACTGACCTTAAATTTTACAATTAGTCACTATATTAGTGGGTAACAACTTGTAGGCACCTGTACCAGCTGCAATAGAAAAAAAAAAAGAACCTTGGACAAACCATTTTTACCCTAAAGGTATCAACTTCATTGTACTGGCCTCTCTAAAGACACCCTCAAATCACAGAGAAATAACATGCTTTTTACTAGTACCAAAGAGATGCCTGAGTGGATGAGGTCTAAGAGTAAAATAATGGAGCTCCCAGGTTCTGACCTACACTACAACACTCGGTGTGAGCTCATCTACTCCATCCACGTAGGACGGGTTTACTTGACACCTATTTCTTGTGGGCTGTAACAAGCTATTCAATGGAATTAGGCAAGGTGTGGCATAACCTGATCCACACACCACAGTCCATTTGGTGGATTTACATGGTAAGAAGGGAGTTTAATTAGATTCCCTTGCAGAAAATTTTCAGTTTTTACAGAAGTAAAGAACATGATTAAAAATATTTGTGTGACTGGGTGTATATATGCTATTTAACACCCTTGATACAAGAAACATCTGTAGCGCAAGGATTAAGAGGATTAGCACAGCTTCTTTGCCTCTTTAGTCTTCTTCAACAAACTATGGCACCCCCTGCCACTGTCAATTAAAAGATGCTATTAACAATTTCTCAGGTTTGATATACAGCGCTTCCTTTCCTCATAGTGAAGGACATTAAAGATCTAGGGAGTGTTCTGGTTGGTCAAAAAAATTTGAAAACATTTTCTCTAGGAAAATGACTAATCTAATGGAAGTAAGGGAAACAAGTTCCATAAATAGCATTCCACATTGATACATTGATTGTATCCTCCCCACCCAACACACCTCATATCCACCCTCACCCCTATAGCCCCCATCCCACCACCCCCGCCTCTCATAATATTTGCCTAGATTATATACAAGTACTTTTAGAATATCATGTTTTGTTTACCTACATAACACAAGAAAATAACTAAGACATCAACTTATTTTCCTAAAAAAAATATTCAAGAATACATTTTTCGTCATACCGAACACACCCTTACTCTAACATCAATGTCTAGTCATAGTTTGACAGTGCCATGCCCCAAATATGGACTAACTAAGCAAATAAAACACCTTATAACCACCCTCACCCCTATAGCCCCCATACCTACCACACCCACGTCTCACACTATTTGTCTAGATAATACACAAATGCTTTCAGAACAACATGTTTTGTTCACCTACATAACACAAGATAATAACTAGGAAACCAACTTATTTTCCTGAAACAAATAAAAATAAAAATCAAGAATACATTTTTCGTCATACCGAACACACCCTTGCTCTAAAATCAATGTCTAGCCACAGTTTGCCAGTGTCATGCCTTCAAACATGGACTAACTAAGCAAATAAAACATGGGCAAGAAAGTTAAAAACAAGGCATATGCTACATTTACTTAATCAATTAACATGTTAGAGCAAGAATTTGCAGTAAAACGCTTCAGAACTGCTTCAATTACAGAGACAAGTAAAGTTTAAGAAAAAGATTGAACCTTTGACACGCTTCTTGAATTTGCATAAGGGACATCGAGCATACTTGGGTGAATCAAAAGCAAGCATTGTTCCACACATTTCACAGAACATAAAATCTCTTTGTCGACAGTATGCCATATTTTTAAGAACTGGCTGAAGAATTAAGCTTCTTTTAGAGCAATTCAGTTCAGTTGAGGCGTTTTCAGGGTTTAGGGTTTATCTGTATTATGTATATGTGTTTTTTTTTCTTTTCTGTTCTTTCATTTTCAATATGTATTATATCAATGAGACGTTTGGTGACATTTTTTAAAACTTTTTTGGGAGCTTTTAGAAAAATAAGGTTTTAAAATTTCGAAATCTAATTTGAAATTGAATTTCAGAATTTGAAAAATAAGAGAAAAGGCTTTTCAAGTTAAATTATTTACAAAAAATAAAAAATAATTTGATTTGTATTCATAGTCAAACACCATTTTAATTTTCAAACATCATTCACTTAATAAAAAAACAAAAATTACTTCGTTCAAATTTCACTATGAAATATGTCCAAATGCACACTAATTAAATGAAAAAAATAACCAAAATACCATACGACTTTTCATAAATTACATCATGATACTATGTATTATGATTCAACTACATATTAAGGACCCATTTAGGGCTAATTGTAATCAACTCGTTATATATTGAAAGAAATCAAGTGTTAAAACTAATTATATAAATAAAATAGTTATCTTTAAATAAAAGTACATATAGAAATCAAAAGTAATTATAGATCAATTTGACCATTACTATTATATCATGAAAAATTTATACAAATATTTGTTTGCATAATGTTTCCTTTTCAATATAAAATATTTAGTGTTTAATTTTTTGAAAAAAAACAAGAGATATATTCATAATTGTAAATTAAATATATAATCACTAGAATTTAGAAAATGATTAAAATTACAAGTTAAATGTTCCTATATACTTATTCTTTATGGATTTAAGTGGACAAACATTTATTCGTATCTTTGATTAAAAAATAGAATAAATGTTTTTTTTTTTAAATATGTATCTTTCGAACTTCTTAAAAAGGAAATGACTACTTAATATGCCATATTAATTATACTAAACACTTCTATTATATGATTCAACTAGTGAATTAATCCGAAAGAGGTGTTTATAAATATGATAATATATTTATCTAATATTATATTTAATATATATAAATCTAAGTTGGGGTTTTGTGAATATTTTTCAAGAATTTCTCCTTACATAAGAAAATATATAAAATAAAATAATAATATATTTCTATAAATGTGCACAGACATACCATTTGATTCCACAAAGGAAAAAGTAAGAAAATTACTATGTGATGTATTTATTATTTTTTAAAAGAGAAAGAACACAATATTTATTATTACAATGTTTAAAAAAAAATCACATAAATATACTATTTGTCAAAGTAAAAAGAAAAACTAAAGAATGGATAAGGTTTTTGAGTTTGTTAATGACAATTAATATACTTTTAATATAAAATGAGTAATAATTACCATCAAATAATGAATAATGATTTAGCCGTGAAAACTCCTACGCACTGATGTCTCAATTCTAAATAAATATAAATAATATTTGTTGTGTTCTTTAGAATTACCTCACTCTCCCTCCCTTCCGTTACTTATATTTATCAATTTTCATGTCATGCCATTATTCTTGATAGTTCGAAGAACTTGAACATAATAAGTATCAAATGAAAAAAATATTTCAATCATTAAAATTTATTTTTACGCAATTAATTATAATTTTTAAAACTTGATTAGTAGTTAGCAGACTTTAAAACATAATTAAGTTACTAATTTGAGCAAAAGGAAATTAATTATAAATTTAAACATGATTAGTACTTATAGTCGAATTCCAATCATAATTGAGATAAATTCATAAGAAAGTAATATCTCTTCAGGATCTACTCCATTTTGAAATACTAATTTGAATCAAAAGAAATTATAGACTTACAACAATCATAAATCTATATAAATTAAACTTAAGAGGCATCATAGTGATACATAAGAAAGGAAAGAAAGAAAAAATAAAATACATATATTATTACAACTTTAATCATAAAAATTAGAAGGAAAATGAAATCAATACATAATTGTGTGAGCTCTTGTCGATATCCACTTCACAAGTCTATCACTATTCAAGAGTTTTCTTCCTGTTATTCAAGTCAAACAAAAGCATGAATATAATATAATAGTGGAAATAAATGGTAACTTTGAATTGAATCTTAAGAAATAAAAAATTGAATTATATAGGGGAAAAATGGAGGAATATCATAAGGTGTCTTAACATTTACATTAAATATTTAATGGTTATGAATATGAAAAGTTGGAAATTATGAGAATCATAAATATTATTAATAGGGGAAATTAAGTAGATGAGTTATGAGTTATGATGGTATAAAAATATATAAGCAAATATGATGGGAAAACATACGTAAAGAGGATATAAATATAGCATATCAATTGTATTAATTGATAAACTACATGGGCTTAATTAATTTATTAATTAGTTGTATTAAATAAATTAAATGAGAAAATACATTAAAATTTGAGAAAAAAGATAAACACTATCGTTGGCTATAAAGTTTTTATAATTTGGCATGTGAAGAGTCTTAGTTGTAAATGTTTCGTCATTAATAAAATATTAATTTGTAATAATTAAGTGATTTACTTTTATAATAACATAATTAATTTAAATAAAAAAAATCTCAAAAAAACCACAAAAAAAGAAAAATCCTATACTTACCCTTCTTATAAGGTATATCTTAGTAAAACTTATTAGTACAATATAAATATTTAAAAATAAAATATGTATTCATTTTGAAATTTGTAGAAGAAGATAAGATACATATTTTTGTTAAAAAAATTATTTTCACCTTTGATTCAAAAAGAGGGTAACCATTCTTGAAAGTTGAAATATGTATTGTTCATACTTTTAATAAATAGAAAACTAAACACAAATAACTTTTTGACAACAAGATATATTAACTATTTAGTAATTATTTTGTTGCGCTTTAAACACGTAAAATACTTGTAGTTTTATCTAATCACAAGATATTGTTAATACAGATTTTAGTTTTATTTTAGTTCGTTTGTTCATTTTAAAATTATTTTAAATTTACTTAGTTAGATAAAATTTTATTTGCGTGTAGAGTTTTCATTTTCTCATTATATAAAGTGATTTTATCACAATTCAAACCGTCATGATTAACACTCACACTAACACTCAAAGAAACAAACCATATCTTACCAACTAAACAATGACATAATCAATTCATCTAACATATTTATAAGCATTAAGATATGAAATAAGAGTTCTAAAGTTATAAATGAAGTGCAGAATCTAACTGTTACATTTCTCAAAATTCGAAAGTTATTGTATCATAACTAACAATGTCTAAAAGTAGTCAAAAACTAAACAAGTAAAACAATGTCTGAACGATCATCAAGAAGATATGTGATAGCCTAGCTAGGAATAACTCGCCTTAGATCAATCAACCAGCTGCGCTGGACACGAGGTCGCATAGAAGACTGTGGATCATAGTCTACATCAAAGAAAAGTAAAGAAGTAACATCAATACAAACACCGTGTACTGGTAGGCATCATAAGCCAACTCAAATTAGTAACAACTAACAACTGTGTATATATAAAGCCAACAAAATAGGTAGACATGTACCTCAATACGTAATCAATAACTCAACAATACGAGTAGTCAACATCAACATGATAAACAGTCTCATTCCGACATATCAATGTCAAGCCATCACTACACATATAAGTCACCAAAAACATATATAGAAGTTATCACAAAACTCTGCAATTAACAAGTAGTCACACAATCATGTAATTATATCCACAATGATTCACAACTTTATAGCTTTTGTATCTCATGTATCACTCACACATTCACTTATCTCTACACACTTGCTAACTCTTTTTTCTTCTTTATAATTTTGTATCATGATTCAATCAAAATTTCTTGAGTTCTTCTAATTTGAAACTTCACCAAAATAAGCTTGATTATCCCTAAGCCCAATGTGAGTTTTTCTAGTTGGAGTTGCTCCCCCCTCATCGTTTAATTAGAATGGATAAGAGACTTTTTCTTTCCCGCATTTATCCTATGCTTCCTTAGAATATAAGACTATTAAAATTTAGACAAATTTAACTTTCTTTCTATTTAGAATAGAAAACTATCAATATGTCTTATGACAGTGAAATCTATCAATACTTTAATCTTGTCAAACTAGCCATTAAAAAGTCGAAATGAGGCAAAACTGGTCCAAACACCATTATTATTGAAAAAGAAAGGAAAAGACGACAAATGGAATTGTCCTGTAATACTCCGGAATTTTTTTGAGCTAAGACTCGAACCATCCTTCGTTGTGAGTAGGATTTTACCGAGGAATTTAACATTTTTTAAGTGTTAATGTCACTAGATATTGCACCTTGAGTTCCAAAAAGAACTAAAGAGAGTTCATTCAAGTCATTCCTAAGTTCTTCTAAGTTTTGGATCAACTTCAAACGACCATAACTTTTAGCATGGGATGAGTTAGGAGACCCATAAGATATCAAATGAAAGATCTTTGAGTCCTCTTTCCAACGTCACCGAGTTTGCTAAATTTTGAGCTCGTATGAGGGAGATATGCTCGTTTGAAATCAAGTTATCCAGTTAAGAAAAGTTACCCGAAAATATAAGGGGTATTTTAGTCTTTTCCTTACCCAATCAGATTAATTCATTTTTAGCAAGGTTTTATAGGTCTAAACTGATTTGGTTCAGCTTTATAATCCTAATCTACGCTTAGGATTTTAGAAGAGAGTTCAAGAAGAGAAAAAAGAGGGAAGGTTCAAGGCGTTCATCGAAATTTCTTGCGGATCGAGGGTTGTTTCGCCAAGGGTTTGATCCCTAAGAGGTATGTAAGTTTTCATAGTGTTGGATTCGTTCACCCACACGCCAATCATGAGTTCCTTTTGCGAATCTATCCATAAATATTGAGAAATTTAAGTTCTTGATAAGTGTTCTTGAGGTATTGCTTTCGTTCTTGAATTAGGATGAGTTTGATGAGTTCTTGAGATGAATGTTAGGGGTTTGAGGATTGTTTTTAAGTAGATTTTTGTGTACTTATGTTGGGTATTTGAATCTAAGTAAGTTGGGAAGAAACCATTCGATTCTAAGCGAATTAGAGCCAAAAATTGAATAAGAAAATTCGTCGGAAGATTCTGGGGAGGGGCTGGGGCGGCGCGCCCCAGCAGTGCGCCAGGATGATGTCTCTGAAGTTTAGGGGCTGGCGCCCCGCGCCAGGGTAGCCTGCCCCCATCCTTTTTCCGTCGTTTGCTCCGTCTAAGTCCTTTTAAAGTGTACCTTTACTCCCTATTGATTCTAACTACTCTAAACTACTTCTAAACATCGAGAAACCATTCATAACATGAATCACAACCTTGAATTCATAATTCAAATTCAAAGTAGAGTTAAGAGTCAAGTCTTAAGAGTTCTTTCGAGTCTTTTGAGAAAGCCCCTTTGAGTCTTTTTGAGGAGTCTTCTACAATTACAAATAACTTGTTTCAAGACTCGAGTAAGTGAGTATGAGAATGAAGAGAATGTATTCATAAGTCTACATTTTCAATGAGATCCTTGAGTCGAGTAGGTCATGCCCATAAATTCCGCATGAACTCTATAATTTGAATATCTTTGAGAGGAGTAGTATCTTCCAGTTCTAAGTCTTGAGTATTGAGTTCCTAATCCTTTTGAGATCATATTCCTAATCATGGGACTACTACATGTTACCATGAAGGTCCTTGAGTTGAGTGGTTCATGCCCATAATTCCGCATGAACACTCCGAGTCGAGCATTCTTGAAGATGAGTAGTATCATTGAGTCCTTGAGTTCTAAAGTTGTTGAGTTCCGAGTATTCAGTTAATTCTATGTATGGTTATTGAAAACCTTGAATTGAGTCGTTCACATCCATAATTCGGCATGAACCCTATCTTGAGAAGTCTTTTACAATTATTTAAAATTTGTTTTAAGACTTGAGCATTTGAGTTTGAGGAAGAGTAGAGTTGATTTTCACTTTTAAAAAATGATATATGGGAAATAAGTATTCCAAGAGTAAATGTTTTTACATTTACGATGAGATGAAACACCGATTTCCAAAAGAGTTCATGAACATATTTTAGTACTATCTCTTTTAAGAGAAATATTTTGAGCAATAATCTCAAAGATGAGGAAGAGGAAATGTTTTCTTTAAAACATATGAGCTAAAAGTTATATCTTGGGAATAGTATTGAGCACCGATATGGGAGAGAGTTCTAACAACTCACAGCCCACATAAACCATGTAGCCAACGTGGGTAGAAAGGACCATACTTTTTAGATGATTCCTTATTGTTTTTAGCATAGACTAGTGGATCCACTTAGTGAGTAGGTTCTATACCCTGACAAAGTATAGGACAGTTCTGGCAGCGTGGGCTAGACGTTGTATCATCACATAACTCATAGTGATGGTTGTCAGTTAGAGAATCTCCCCCAGAGTTATTTTGTATTTTTATATACAAACTGAGTTATTATTGTATTTTTCAATACATTGAGTTGCTATCTACTGTTTTAAAAACTTTTCTTTATAATGCATCTTTACTACTGCTTTATATTGAATAGAGTTGAGTATCTTATTGTTGAGTTGTACCCTATTTCTCTGAGTTAAGTTGAACCATGTTTCACAAAGTTGAGTCTCTTATTATTGAGTTGAGCCCTATTTTTCTCTGAGTCGAGTTGAACTATGTTTCTTTGAGTTGAGAAGAGGTAAGTATGTTTCTTTTCCATCAGTTCAAGCTTATGTTTATGCTTTTGAATTCCCTTTACATGCTCGTACATTCCATGTACTGATGCTATTTGGTCTGCATCGTTTCATGATGCAGATACAGGTAGCTAGGGTCATCCACATGCGCTTCATTGATACCACTTGCAGTTCGAGTTAGCTATGGTGAGCCTCATATCTTCCGGAGGACTCCAGTTTTATGAGTTGTTAGTAGTTCTTTGGAGGAGTCGTGGGTCTTAACCCAACACTCATCTTTGTATAGTAGAGGCTTCATAGATAGACAATTTTTTTTGAGTCTTTCAGTTTCAGATATTTTATTTAAAACTTATGTTTCATACTTAGTATATTCAGCGAAGTTTTGAGATTCAGTAAACTGTTTTTAAACATTTCTTTCAATTTGATGCTTATGTATGCTTGAGTTGGTCTTCCACTTGTAGTCAACCAGGATGAGGGTTCACTTGGGGACCACTAATGGTTCTCGAGTGTAGGCTTGGATCGTGACATGTCCCGACTCTTTTCGACTTCATGTTATATAGGTGAACGATGAACTTACATTTAATTTCAACGGTATTCGTCACAAAATATACATGATATAATTATACACGATTTTCAAGTATCCGTCACAAAATATACATAAAATAATTATACAAGATTTTCAAGTATTTTGAACATATAACTTTAGTTTGCATATACTTTAAGTACAACAGTCAATTATACACAATGTTAGGAACTTAGATTACCAGCTCAAAAATGATCCCAGAAAGTTGGCACCTGCAAGCATTCCTCACCATTAGGTAAGTTGCATCTTGTATGGAAAAAAAAAACCCATCTGTTTCTTGACTTACTTTTATTCCCTCTAGAAAAGTATTCTGTCACCTTTTGCTCTATATCTTCATTCAAACTAATTCTGGGTGGATCCTATGTCAAGAGATCAACAATATGTCAGTATATTAAACAAACCCCAACATCATTGAAGAAATGAGAAGTCAATATTTTCTGCATAAGATCTTCAAGTATTAGTTATGCAACCTATAGGATATTGAAACTTCTTACCCTATAATCCCACAGATTTCAAGTAGCTCAAAACATATATATCATGCCAAATGAGAGGAAACACACAGAAGGATAAGTACTTGCTATGCCATTCAAATGAAAATTAATGTTCCGGACAGTAGGTAGGATATGGATACGGTTGCTTTACCGGTATATATTTTCCTCACATGCTGCCTTGATCTAGCCAATTATGGTGCCAAAAGTTAGAAAATCAAATATCTCTATCCAGAAAGGAACTTTTAGCACCACAGCACAAAGCCCTACATGAATAATGGGGAAAAAGACACTGTGGAACAGCTTTTGACAAACACTTCATAATTCTATTGACCATATTAGCGAGGGAGAATTCTTGAAACATTACCAGAACCAATATAAAAATCATTGCATGGATTCATATCTGAAATGGAGTAATTGGAATGTCACAGAAAATTTGGCAGTACTTTACCTCAGAATGCCAGCTAAAATCACTCCACATTTTTATCGCTATTATCATTGTAGGCAAACTAGTCACCATGATTCCTTTACAGATGCCACAACATACAAAACATTTCAGCATAGCAGAGTCCAATACTCGAAGAAGTTCAACATAAAACTAAACAACTGGTGAATACTTGAAAGTGACATCTGATGTTCACTAACAACAATGTTTTTATTATCATTGACTGCAATGGATATTGTGGATGGGTCAGCATTTCAACTAGAGGTGCTAGCTAGACCAGAGTGCAATAGAGTCAAGGCAGATTATACGTCCAACCAATATCTCCTTATTGACGTTTCCATAGGTGGTGGCATGATCTTTGGATACTAACTCTGGTGCATGTTTCTCAACCTTTCTGGAGTCCAATGGGTTATGCCAACAAATGTAAAGCAAATCCTATACAGTTGGCAAAGCCAGAAAATGAGGAAAGAGACAAAGAAGACTGGAAGACCATTCCGTTTTGCATGATGTGGAGTATTCGTAGTAGTCCCACATTGTTTGTGGGGTGGGCAATTGGACAATAGTCACTTCATGAGCTAGCTTTTAGGGTTGATTTAGGCCAAAGTCCATTTTCTTAATATGTATCGGAGCTAGACAATCCCAAATTTTAATTTATTGATGTTGGGCCTCCATTTTATGTTGTCCATGCTCCAATCAGTAAGCCTGGGCATGCGGGGTTTGTAAGTAGTCCCAACAATGTTTGGGGATAGACAATTGAATCCTCACCTCATGAGCTAGCTTTTAGGGTTGATTTAGGCCAAAGTCCATTTTCTTAATATGTATCGGAGCTAGACAATCCAAATTTTATTATTGATGTTGGGCCTCCATTTTATGTTGTCCATGCTCCAATCAGTAAGCCTGGGCATGCGGGGTTTGTAAGTAGTCCCAACAATGTTTGGGGATAGACAATTGAATCCTCACCTCATGAGCTAGCTTTTGAGGTTGAGTTTGGCCCAATGTCCATTCTCTTAACAAGTAATTGGATTGAGAAACACTGCAGATGCTTCGAGGGGAAGGAGAAGAATTCTTCACTGTGGAAAAAAAGATTTATCCAGAGTTAAAAACATATCGTATACTGCTGATTTTGCTACTGATATTACTGTAAGCTGAACTTCTTGGAATGCTTTCAGCTTTCGGGGCATTCCTTAGGAAATGTTTTATACTTAGCTCAGTACTAGCTTGGTACTATGTTTATTCAAAAAATCTACCCATTACTGATGAAAAAAGGATGTGGTAAACAGGAACAATAACAGGTTGTTCTACTTTTATATTGAGCTTATTACAGACGACTCATCTAGAAAATTTTACTTTATTCTATTTCTTTAAGAAGTGACACAGACCCAGCGGGAGCGGGATTTTACTTTAGTGTCTTTCTTGAGCAAACATCACCAAAGCCAGCTAGAGTTCAGAAGATAGAATATTTATATCGAGTCATCCTGAGTTCATTTATTAGAATGAAACAAGGGACTGGGTAAACCTGGAAATCACTCATCAGTTTTTCTTTGACTTTTCTGATATCTGGTTGTATGGCATTTCCTGCTTAGAAAATGAACACACTCCTTTTGTACAATGATGTAGGAGCTTTGTTCCCAAAGTTGCAGGCATTACTCTCCTGGTGAATAACTATGTTGAATATCTAGTTTTGTTGGAAACTCTCTCTAGGTACAGTAATTAAGAGAGCTACCAGTCTGCTAGTAATCAGCAACAGTAACTCATTCTTCCTTTTAATCTTCTCTTTTCCGTATGTGCAATTAAGTTTTGCTTGATTCATCAATTATAAACATTAGTATGATAAGCCACTGGAAAAATCATGCACAGGAATCATTTAGCAATGACATGTTAGTAGATGCAATTTTTTTTTATGTCTCATGAAGTTCCCCCGAAAAAAACGTTGAGTGCTACTTTCTCTGTCCCAGACTCCCAGTTAATCAGCTACTTCTCCCCAACCCCTTCTTTATTTTTTAAGACCTACTTTTTTTTCCCTTATCCCCAAGCTAAGACCTTCTTTAGGAATGGAAATCCCTAATATGATAATTCTAACTAAAAATGTAAACATACAAATCCCGCATATGTGCAAAGTAAAACAGGTCACAAGCCTAGATAAAGGAGATGTACAGAATGATGGAGGTTAGTGTAAATATAGTCAAACTAATTCGAGGACTCATACAGTTAACCCAACTAGTTTGGGAATTAGGCATAGTTCATATATAAATTTATACCTTTATTTTTGTTAGTTTTTTTTTTTATGACAAGGGAAACCCGAGCCGCTACCTTTTGGGTGCGCACATGGTAAAACCCCCGCTCCTACGCAATAGCTCGCAAACCACACAAGAGAGGTAACCCGCACTAGGCAAGCCCGGTGCGATGAGCTCGACCTAGAAGGCAAACCCATTGCTTTTGTTGGCAAGGGGTTTCGAACTTGAGACTTTCAACATGGAAGTCCCAAGCCCAAACCACTGGGCCACCCCAAAGGGTGATGGTCTTTTTTTTATGCAGATACAAACTAAATAACCACATGCTCAAATTCTTTTACAACTTTTAACTAGGTATGATATTTCTTTGACACTCCATTATATATACATTTTAAGTTTTTAACTATCATCCTGAATCTCATATAGTAACACATTATAGGGACAACCAGATTGGAAAGGAAGGAGGGAGTACAAAAGCAAGTGTGACACCATGATATAACAAAACAAGTTAGGAAGAAAACCTTAATCACAAGGTGTCTTAGGAACTCACTAGTTGTGCTTGAGCTTCAGATTTCCCATCATATCACATTTTCCTGTTTCCCGAGTATAATTCAACGAATTTGATGTCATATACAAGTGTTGCATTTCCAGGAATGTTGCAGTCTCCTACACAGATAAAAAAACATTATCTTTATTAATGTGTAAACAACTGCTATCGCGACAAACTGAATATCTTCTTTTTATTTACAGAGATGAAAAAGGTTAGATGAGTAACACAACAAAACTGGGTAGATGAGTCCTTCACAACCTCCCAAGGCCAATGGTAGCCTAGACCATGTAAATGAGGAATATACATTGATTAAGATTATGAAGAGAAATTGCATTACCTATTCACATCCATCCGTCAGAACATTGTAAGCAAAGTTGTTTAAGATGCTACTTGCAATTAAGTGTTTTTTATATTCCAACAAAAATGCAAGTTTTCTTCTCTAAATAGTTTTGATACATTCTGATGTCACCAGTTAACCAAATGAAAAAAAATTACAACTCATTTCTGCTAGCTTGTTTCGAGAGAAAGAAATTAAAGAATAGGCCTTATCATCTGGCGTGCGAGATGATATTTGTCTCAAGGAACCAAACAATATAATGCATTTAAAACGTATCACAAGCACACCTGAAAAGCAGCCTGCTGGTTCTGGTCCATATGCCAAATGTGGAGGAATCTGAAGCTTACGTTTGCCACCTATGTATTAAAACTTCTAAAGTGAACTATACTGGGAATATAAAAAAGAAACAAGCAAAAGATCCACAGGAGGCTCTAATTAGCTGTAAAATCTTACCAACTAGCATTGGTGGTACCCCTTCACCTCCTAAGATTCCCTGATCTAATCCCTTGATCACCTGTCAACAACATGCTCTGGAGTTCACAAATTGTAGATAAGATATTGCAAAAAATTGAACTATATTCTTCATTTAGTTTCTCGTTTATGTTTCTTTTTCATGTATACCTTCAATATGAGCCTCAGATAAAGCTCTTGGATGCCATCTTAATTGCAATTTGAGGTGTACAGTATATATATATATATATAAAGAGATTCCATAACAGAAAGAAGTGATGGCTTACTGAAAGAATCGGTTATCAGCACATTATTTCTGTCTTCCTTTAGTCAATAATCAAATGAGGTTGTTGACGCTACATGGAAAATAAACTTATTTCATTCTACTCCATTTCATATCCCAAAACATGGTTGTATCCTTTCTGCGAGCTTCTCTTATTCTTCATTCCTTTTCCTTCTCTTTTGTGAGGATAAACAATCTTTTTTTCTATTTTTTTGATAAGCATGGATAAAAGATCTTGGTAGCAAAAATTATGGATTGAGAGCGCAGAGGATTAGGGAAGATGATAATAGAGGGTAAGACTAGCCTAATAGAGCCGAAAAGTCTAGTGAAGTTGGACGATGGTAGTGCTTGACAGAGACTCGCTTTTGTAAAGTAAGATATTGTATCAAAAGTATAACTACTTTCAACTTCAAGAATTTAAGGAAGTCAAGAAAACAGTGGAAATGAAAATTGATGATACTACGTGGATGATAATGCCCTAACAGTTGCTAAATCCAATGACAGTGTCTTTTACATTGTTCTCTTCAAACTGCTAGCATATTTAGTTTTGTCAGTACATAGATATTCATCCAGCTTCATACATTGTTTATGATGTTTTGATGCACATAGTGTATTGAACTATAGATATATGAAAACCTTTTCAACTGTCTATCTGATAGATAACTGGTCCTAATTTTATAATCTGGGACAGACAAGCAATGCAGAAGGTAATACAGATCACATTATATACCACCAGTTACAATAACTTACATCGGACCCTAATGGTAACATACCTTGCCCATGCCGAGGCGCATGGTAAGGGCTCGACCACGTTTATAGCTGCTGTCAAAAACTATACCATCCGCAAACCTTGCAGTATAGTGAATCTGCATGAATAGGATACTTAACAAACCATTCTCAAGTTCAAGAAAAATTAGAGGAGTTATTAGATACACAAAACAAAATTTTCTTTTCCTGTGTGACTAAAGAGGCAGTGGTATGTCCTCAAGGGGAAAATAAAAGGCAAACAATGACCATTTCTTCTTTCTTCGCTCAATCTCGTCTTTAAGCACAAAATACTAAAGATGCAATCCTCTAATAACTTCAATTTATCTTTCTCATTATTCTCCTCTGTTCGATGATCAATAGAAGACAAAAATCAACTCTTTTTCCTTTTATCCGCCCGTGTATAGAATTTTTACACCATCAGTCTAATTTAACCTGTGATCACAGGTCAATTATCGATTTTACCAAGTTACTGGTTAATCTTCTCACAAAAATTTATATGTATTACCTTATAGGTAACCTGATTGTTTAAATATTTTTAACATCGTCAAAGCGTGGAACTTAACTCTTTTATTTTTATTTTTCTTTGATCAAGTCTTTTTTTTTTCTTTTTGACTTTCAAAATGACATATCAACCACATAGTTTTGAATTTCATTTTCGCGGTATCATGCCAGAGAAAAGAAATATATTTGTACATATAATTGTTTTCTTTTGTTATTCCAACAATAATACTACAACCTTAGAACCTCATAGAAGAAACTTGTTAGGATAATCAAGATACGAGAAAATGACAGAAATGAACCCTTAAGTTGAGCTACATTAGCTAGGGAGAGTTATGTGAGCTAGAGCTACGAGCTATGCTAACAATATGAAATTTTGATGATTAACAAATGATTAGCAAAACATAACAAACACATGCAAGAATCATATATCATACATGACTCAACAATGGACTGGTAGTGATTATGACAAAGAACTATTGAAGAACCAGTTCCTTAACATGTCAACTACAACAGATGATATCAAGAGTATACTGCTAGGAGGGAAGGAATCAGGTCCTTCACAGTAGACTTGAAGAAGACAGTTGATCGATGGTAAAGCAGATTCCAAGTGTGTAGAAGGATTCCTTAAGGAATTAGGATTGCGGATAATCCAATCAAGCAAGGAACAAGAAAAGATTATGGCAGCATTATCATATTTGGATACATGGGAAAAGCTTTGGAAATAGGAGCAAAACAGTCGTTGATGCATGAAGGAAGAACCTAATCAAACTTGGATTAGAATCTTGGATTCATGAACTAATCCTTGTTGGAAAAACAAGAAGCAGTCATCTATTCCTATATAAAGTGTCATGATGTTGTTGAAGAAGTGAGCTACAGTTAGGGAGAATTGTAGAAAGGGATAGGTGTACAGTAGTTAGCTCCTTGATTAGTTGTAACCTAAAATTGTAACTCAAATTTGGTGGTAATTTGAGAGGGAAATTCTATGAGGTAGGTCTTACTCTTTTACTCCTGGGAGAGGAGTTTTTTCATGAAAAAAATTCTTGTGTTGATTTACTTCATTCCGCATTTACTTCTTACATAGTTGCTGAAGAATCTAGTTTTTTCAATACATAGGTGGCATCACAAAATAACACCTTGTGTTTAAGGATAGGTTAAAATAGCTCCTTAAGTATGCACCTAACAATTTCGGTCCTTTAAGTTTGTCAAAAGTTTAACAGTTTCTCTCTGCAAAAATTTACCGAACTTTGTCAGTTAGATTTGATGGAACAACAACATAGCCAATGAAATCCCACTAACTGAGGTCTGGGGAGGGTAGAGTGTATGCAAATCTTACCACTACCCCGAGGAGGTAGAGAGGCTGTTTCCGAAGGACACTCAGCTCAAGTGCATCAAACTCAAGTAAAAGAAGAAGAAAACGATGAAGAAAGCATAGTGATCAATAAGAAAAACAGTGTAAAATCTACAAGAAAGAAACAATAATAACAACAAAATAGTGTCATAATCGAAACACAATACACTACATAAGACAAGAACTACAAGGGTACGACTAGTACACAACAGGCACTAACAAGCCTAAACCTACGCATGGCAAGACAACACTTCACCCCTACAAACCTTCTACCCTAGTACACAACCTCCACTCCTTCCTATCTAGAGTCATGTCCTCAGTAATATGAAATTGAGCCAAAAAAGTTAACTATAAACACCAAAAAAATCTCATCAAATCTTAAAATATGCAACACAAAAAATTACAGTAGACACTAAAAAAATACTAAGAAAAATAATAGAAATTACACCTGGAAAACTGTACCACACTCTAGAAATAAATTTAAAGTAGTAGAACAGCAAAAATTGTGCTACTTCTTAATATGAGTTCCCGCTTATTTTATTTTTTGCCTAATAGCAGTCTTGATAAAGTTACCCAATAGCTGTTGCGGGTGAAAGGTGAAAGTTATCTCGTGGAATTAGTTGAGTTGCGCACACAAATAGGCCCAAACACCACGATTATCAAGAAAACACAAATCTAACAGGTGGAGTTCCGAAATATTTGGCAGAGACCAAAAGTGTTAGGAATTGATTCTAACCCACATCATGAAATAACAACAGACCGCAACATTCTCTGCACCACTGAACTCTTGAAAGCAAAATGTCAATTTTAAATTGTACAATAAACGAACTTTAGGAGAAATTGTACAGCAATTCCAACAATATGCATCAACGGCAAACACACGAAAATGGTAGTGTTTAAGCTTCAATAAACATACAAACTTACGTTAACGAGCTTATTATATGGAGCCTCTTCACCAGACCCAACAGCAATGTCACAATACCCAAGTCCAGAGCGGACAAAATTGAACTCACAAGTGGGTTCAGCAGTAGTGGCATAGTATTCAATTCTGGTAGCATCAGCATTTAAAGGTGCTGAAGCCACTATTGAAGCAGCCAAAATTCCAACACCCATTTGGAAAATTTGCTTCTGGTTGATAAAAGGAGTTGATTCATGTGAAGAAGAAGCCTTAAAAGTTGCTGCAATGGTGGGTTTTGGAGTGAAGGTTTGAAGCTTAGGTAATGTAAAGGATAGTGAAGAAACTGCCATTTCTGCTATCTGATTAATGTGGAACTTGTGGGCTGTATTTGGATATATGGGCAATGGTTGTTTTTTGAGAACAAGTGAAGGTGATGATACATATTTGGGGCCCATTGTGGCCTTTTTTTAATTAAGATTACTTCTCAATTTTGTCACTTACAGTTTGATTTAACATTTGTTATGAACGTGGCTTACGTATATCCTATCATTACAAATGATCCAAACATATCATTTTCGTCTGAAAGATATATCTAGGCCATTTGCGCAAGGATAAAAATATATATGAGATACTTTTATAATGAGTGATATATCAGTTCTAAATCTCAAAGTTGAAGAGTATATTAAACGCTTTTAAAAATAATAGTTTGTTAAATATTTTATAAAGATTAAAATTTGTTCACTTTTGAAAAATTCTGGGACCAAAAATGTTTAAGAATATAGTAAGGGGCTATTTTAAAATTACTTCAAACACAAGATTTACTTTTGCCACTTTCTCAAACAATTTTTTTTTTACTTGAGTGAAGCTACACTCAAATCTACATATATACTAGTCTTATTAGTAAAGGTGATACGATACTTTTCTAAGATCAGAATACCACGTTTCATTATGAAATCAAATTACATTTTCACATTTTCTGATGGATAGCAAGCATGTCCTAATTAAATTCAACTACAGATGAATGTATGTGAGGCACGAAAGTTGTGTCAAAATGGGTGGATGAAAGAAACATTTTGAATTATTAGTAAGCCGTCTCACGTCACAAAACAAGTGGAGCAAAGGGGAACTGTTTCAAGAAATCGAAGGTACTTCCAGTGGTAGAGCAAGCTCAAATACATTCTCCCTCGCTATCAAGTTCTATTGAAGAAGCATAATTTCCATTCATATCGAACTAATATGATAGAAGTAGTTTGTGAATATAAGGCACTCTAAATTATCTATCTAGCACTAGGATTAAGTATAATTAATACTTGTAGAAATAATCTTAATGAAGTTAGTAAACTACATAAATTCCACTACTTTAGATCATAATTACTAGAAATCCCGTTAGTTTTCAATATTACTCCTTATACCATTTTTCGTTCATAAGATACATGGGTAGTAGTAAACCGTAAGATACATGACTCTATTACGGGATACATGTTTTGAAGGATGTGATAAGTGTTTTAATTAATTTGAATTAATTGTTCCCTTAATTACGGGAGTAAGTTATGGGAAATTAACAATCATAACGTAATTAGTTGTAACATCTCGCTAATTGAAAGGACTAGAAAGAGCTAGAATTAGAAAGAGTCATTTTCGGAAAGAATGAAAAATCTGAAAAATTGGTTAAGTTTGAGTTTTTGGTCAAATTCAAATGATCATAACTCCTAGCTCAATATGATTTAGGTGTGTTTCCAGATACCGTAGGAAAGATATTTGAATTATCTTTCCAACGCCGCCGAGTTTGCGCGATTCCAAGTTCGTATGAGCGAGATATGTCCATTTGAAGTTGGGATGTTTAAATAAGGAAAGTCTAATCCGGATTTTTAAGGGGTATTTTGGTCTTTTCCATACCCACTTGATTTAATTCGTTTTTAGTGAATTAATTAGGGTCAAAACTGAATTGGTTCAGTTCGCACAATTGAAAATTCACTCTAGGGCTTTAGAGAGAAGAACTCAAGAGAGAAGAGAAGAGGAAAATCAAGTCGCCTTGATTGCGGATTTCATCAAGGATTTGATCCTACGAGGTATGTGAGACTTTCATAACGTTGGGTTCGTTCACCCACGTGTTAAACATGTTTATTTCAGCATGAATTCGTCCTAAAAAAATTGGAAGTTTGAATGTTCTTGATGGGTGTTCTTGAATTGCTTTCTGTTTGAATTTAGGTTGAGATTGAGAAGTTCTTGAGAGTCTAATGTCGATTATTAGAGTTTCCTTGAGTTAGATTCTTGTGTTTATGTAGTGGGTACCTGAATCTAAAGAGATATTGAGAAAAATAATCGAATTAAAGTATGAAAACGAGAGGAAAAATTCGTCAGATTCGCCTTGTTGGCGCGACGCGTCAAGAAGACTGGGGCGGTGCGCCAGAAATGAGCCCCAGTAACTTAAGGGCTGGCGCGCCAGGAACGCGCCCGGGTCATCTGCCCCCACCCGTTTTTCGTCGTTTAGCCTGTTTAAGTCCTTCTAAAGTGCACTGACACTTCCTATTGATTCTAACAACTCTAAATGACTTCTAAACACTTAGAAATCATTCATAAACTTGAATCATAACTTTGAATCCATAAATTCCAATTCAAAGAAAGTTAAGAGCCAAGTATAGAAAGTTCATAGAGTCTTTCCAAGAAGTCTTTTACAAATGTTTAATCTTATTTTAAGACTTGAGTTTTGAGTTAAGTAAGAGTAACTAATGAAGTTCGTTTCTTCAAAAACAGTATATGGGAACTAAGTATTCCCAAAGAGTAAATGTTTTCACATTTAAACAAGAGAGGAAAAACTGATTTCCAAGAGAGTTTTTGAGCTAGTTTTTAAGTATTTATCTCAAATCACAGAACGAGTTTTGTTTTTAAAACATATGAGCTGAGTATATTTTGGGAGTAGTATTGAGCACCGATATGGGGACGCGAGTTCATAATAACTCAAGTCTCCATAAACCATGTAGTCATCATGGGTAGAAAGGTTTGGACAACATGGGAATATTCACCTTTCTAGATAATAAAAGGCTAGAAAATGGCGATTCCATTTCTGAAGAACTCGTGAAAGCTATAGAAGAGTCTCAAGTTGTCATAGTCGTTTTCTCAAAGAATTATGCTACATCAAGGTGGTGCTTAAATGAATTAGTGAATATCATGAAATGCAAGGAGGAGGAAAATGGACAAATAGTCATACCGGTCTTCTATGATGTGGATCCATCACATGTACGATACCAAAGAGAGAGCTTTGCAGAAGCATTTGCCAAACACGAATCGACGTATAAGGATGAGGGTGATGAGGGGATGCAAAAGGTGCAAAGATGGAGGAATGCCTTAACTGCTGCCGCAGATCTAAAAGGATATGATATCCGTGACGGGTGATCAGTTAAACACACATAATTGCTTTTAGTGAAAAAGGAATTGAAATAAATTCTATTTAAACTTGGATGCTTCTGTGAAACCTAGACATATTCTACTATAGAACAAGAATCTATACCTCCAAAATGAGTTAATTTAGTTACAGAGAATACATAAAAATCCTTCTAAGCTATTCAAGTTTTGCAACTTTCATACTTATGTTGGAAAGTATTGAAAATCATGGAAACTTTTTAGCTTGAGAGGTGGTCAAGGCACTACCCTTAAGGATATTTCACCCGATATAGGTGTATTCCCCAAAATTTATGAGGAAAATAAAGTTTGGGAAACGGTCTTATTTGACCAAAAATAGTCCTACTTTTTGAGATATACTTATTAAATTATTTTTCTATCAACTTCAACTATTGAATGCTGCTATTACCTTGAACTACAATGTTCCCTATTTGATTAACATATGAAATACTTACTAATACTTGACTTTCTCACATTTTCCACAATCAATCTTCTTATTTATGTAGGATCGAATCAGAGAATATTCAGCAGATCGTCAATCACATTTCTTCTAAATTATGTAAGAGTTCTTATTCCTTATATTCTTTGCAAGATGTTAAGGGAATAAATGTTCATTATAGAAACTAAAATCCTTACTTCATATAGAAATCAATGATGTTCGGATTGTAGGGATCTGGGGAGTAAGTGGAGTTGGTAAAAAGACAACAGCAAAAGCCATCTTTGATACGGGAGGACATAGCCGACTTTGGGACGTTGAAGATTTTGAAGAAGTGATGGTTAACAATACAGTAAGTAGGCTAGATAATGCAATAATATTCAATTTTTAATCTTCATCTTTTACATTTCATTTAAAAGATGAAAATTGTTGGTATTGTCTCAATCACAACTTCGTTCTGTCATAATATGTTTTTTTTTTTTCAATTTGACTCTAAAGAACTAATAAAAAAATTGTAATTCTAGAAATTAAAAATATAGTATTAATTGCATAAAGTGTTTCTCTTTAGTGACATTTTTCTCAAGAAAGACCTTATTAATATTTTAATTTTTTTTTAATGGTGCTAGAGAATGCAAAACATGATGAAATTTGGCATTGGAAGGAGTTAGAAAGTAGTCATATTGGCATGCAAATTTTATACAGACATTTGAAGTTATACTTGTTAGACTAATGAACCTTTTACCAGTGGACCAATGCAATGAAAGCAATTTGGACATATGATGGTCAAAACCTATTGAGTACTTTCTGAATAACTTGTGTTTGGTTTTTCTATCATGATTATCCTGAGTCATTATTAGAAAATTTTGAATCTAAAAGGCTTGTTTATCTTTGAGATTCCGACCTCAAAATAGCTATTTTTTGGGCACCACATATCAAAAAGACCCTACCACCATTAACTTCGTCTACTTCCACTGCAAAATAAAAAATAAGTATTTTAAGGGATTCACCCATAAATAGGCGAACTATATTCCATTTTTTATTTATTTATTAGCTTTTCACTTGAAGGAATGAATTTTTTAAATTTTAAGTGTATTGTCACATCTATTTGATTCATAAAATCATGGGTTTCTTCAACAATAAATATGTGTTTCGATTCACTTTACATTTTCTCATTCATCTTTTATTTTCTCCTACTAACATAATTTTGATCTTTGAAAATTGATAGTCATGTTTCAACAATCCGGAAGGTTTGTATATTCAATTGAATCGGATGTATGTAAATGTGAAGAGTATAGTAAAATAAAAACATCGAGGACTACAAGGAATCTCAATCGTTAGTCATGGAATCGTATCAGGAATGACAAGTGCTATCAGGTATAAAAATTTAAAGTTGTTCACTTCAAAATATCTAGATATTCACTTGTTTCTTTGTTTTGTTATTTTAGGAAAATGATGAATGCGATCATTTTCGGTGGGTAAAAATCATGCCCATAAGTGAAACTAACACCATTCTTTCACGGGTGAAGAGATCCTCTTTCGATAGTGATACAATGACGCTATTTAACATCAAAGAAGTTGTAGAAGATAGAGATCTTCTAAGGGCATTGCTAAAAGATTCAGAAGAAAAACAAAATCACTTGAAGAATATGCTTAATGACACCCAGCAGGAGAATGATATTTTGAAAAGAAAATTGAATGAAGAAGAGAAAAAAAGTGATTGTTGGATGTTTTTATATGGTCTTTTGATTTTCTATTTGATATGTAAATGTTTTATAGTGGATTAGTTATTATGTTACTAGTTTTGGGTTATTCCAATAATTTAATCTAAACATATCGTAAATGATAAATTTGGTACAATATATTATAGGACATAATTATCAGAAAATTATAAAAGAATGCAATATTTAACTTGAAAAGAGAATAAAATTAAAAACTGCAAATTCAGAACAAAGAAAGCTCGTAATTCCTCAAACTTGCTCTCTTTCTCCCCTGACAAACTACTTCTATATTTTATAACTTTATTCAGGCATAAAACTATAGCACCCCAAAAATTTCTAAGCTAAGATCCGAATCATTCTTCATTTACAAAAAATGTCATGTTAAGTGATTCTTAAATTGTTCTTAGGTGTTAAGGTCAATTATTTAGTGTGTGAATGAATTTGGATATGAATTAAGGTCACTAGAATCCCCTAGCACAAAGTTGAGTTGAAAGCTTCCTTACCGATTAAGTTTTGATATAAGATTTTACTTAGGTCAACTTCAAATGATCATATCTCTCAGAATATAATGAATTAAGTGCTCATTACCTACCAAATTAAAGGGCTATGAGTCCTCTTTCCAACTCCACTAAGTTTGCTCATTTCAAGTTCAGAGTAAAAAAAATATGTCCATTTTAGTGAAGCCTTGTCAAGCAGTCGATGTTCTACGACTGTCACAACGGATGGTAGAATATTCCACGAACCATAGAGTGATTTTTTTCAGAAATTTCTTGCACGTGTTCCAGGGTTATTTTGGTCTTTTTTCAAGCTTTTTAGCCCTATTCTAAGTCAATTTTTGAGTGTTTTAACTAAGTATATCATGCAACTAACTAATTTTTCTCTCAAATTCATCAATCTAAAACCTTCAAGTATCTAGAAATTCTTTTAAAACTCACCTAGGGTTCCTCTTCTCCATCAAGAACCCTAAAACCTTCAAGTAAAAAATTCAACATACAAAGAGAAGCCTTCCACCCAAGGTTTTCCCAAGTTCTTCCACTTTAGAAACTTCATAAAAGAATTTCTTTTCTCAAGATCAAGCACAAGGATTCCAAGATCAAAGATTTCCTTCAAGAAAACTAATGTTCTTCCTCAAGCTCATAAAAAATCAAGTCTCCATCAAGTTTCGATCTAATACCTTCATAGTCAGGTATGTAAGACTATTCATAGTGTTGGACTAAGTTCGTCCTCATGCCCGACATCTAAATTTAGTTAGTAAGAGTTAAATACAGTGTTTTACTCAAAGTTTCATGATTTTCCCTGAATTCAAATTGTGCTCTTATTTCGAGTTTGATTTCCTAATTATGAGATTTGTATATTTTATATATATTAATATCCTTGAGCTGTTGTTCATGCTTATATTTCACATGAACTAGAGATGATGAGATCTTATAGTTTTGATAATGGACAAAGGATGATGAAACATGTTAGTCAAGGTGTTTCGAAGGAGAGATGTCCCAAGCAGCTAATGTTGGTGTGAGTTCACATAATACTTAAAGACAAAAAGGCAAAAGGCAAGGAATGGATAATCTGATAATATTAAAAGGAAACAAATAAAGATTTGAATGGAAGAGTTGGGTTCGACTACAATACATATAAAGAAAGAAGTCTGATGAAAGGAGGAGTCCAACTCAAAGTAGAACTCAAAGACAAAAGAGATTGCTTCATATATAGAAGAGTTCAATTTTGATGAGGAGTTTGTGAAAAGAAAAACTCTCAGAGGAGTTGTGTTTAAATAGAGGGAGAGTGCTCACGGACTTACCGAGCAAAAAGACAATTGACATATTAACTTCTCATAGGTGTTGCTGAATATTGAATACTGAAGAAACACTTCGAAGATCCATGTCATATTACAAAGTCTATGTTCCAAGACTTGTGTTGAGTCTTGAAGTATCTTTAGTTCAGTGAGTTATAAACTGAAGTAGGATTATAGTCTTCAACTTGAGGGCAACTTGCAGACTTGGAACACATACCCTGGTAGGTTTGTGTGAGTTTAGGAATTGAATTTTTTATTTCTTAGGTTACATAATTTTGTAATCTATTGTTGCAAGGCTCATTTTGTAACATCTCGCAATTCGAAATATCTAGGAAGAAGCTAAGAATTGGAAATAGTGATTTTTGGAAAGAATTGAAATCTGGAAATTTGTTTAAGTTCAGTTAAAAGTGAGTTTTTGGTCAACTTCAAACGACCATAAATCCTAGCTCACTATGCGTTAGGTGTACTTACATATATGGTTGGAAAGCTCTTTCCAACGCCGCTGAGTTTGCGTGATTCCGAGTTTGTATGAGTGAGTTTTACCCTTTGGAAGTTGGGCTGTTCGAATAAGGAAAGTCTAAAACCAGATTTTTGGAAGGGCAAACTAGTCATTTCTCTAATTAATTTCCTAATTCGTTTTTAAGAGTTAATTGGGGTAAAAATCAAATTTTATTCAGTTTAGAAAAAAAAAGTTGAGTTCACGCTAGGGCTTGGAGAAAAGAGAAAAGAGAAGAGAGAAAAAGAGAAGGAAGTTCAAGATTCGTCAAGAACGTTCAAGAATTTCTTGTGGATTTCGTCGGGGGTGATCCCACACACCAACTTGTTTCAATTCAGCGATTTTGGGTTGTTTACATGTTAAGAAGTGAAGTTCTTGAAGAACATTGTTTAATTCTTGTTGGTTGATTGTTGATTGCCTAGTGTTGATTTGATTCGTGTTTCCGGGTTGTTTTTCGAGTTGAATCTATTGGATATTGAGGATACTAATGATCCTTAGTGTTTGGGGAAAGAACCATAGAAGTTTAGAGGATTTAGAGATGAAAAACGAAGGAGAAAAGTCGGAGTTTGCTGGGCAAGGGGTTGGGTGCCGCGCCTCTCAGAGCGCCCCACTTCAGGGTCAGAAGTTTGGCCTCTGGGGCGACGCGCCAGCCAGAGCGCCACAACTTCACCTCTGAAGTTTGTGCTCTAGCGCCCCACGCCTCTCAGAGCGCCAAGGATGCCAGTTCACCTCATTCTTCCCCCCATCTTTTCGTACTAGTTTCTAAGTGATGTACCAATGTTTCCTAGTAAATTCAACACTCTAAAGTACATCTAAACATCATGAAATCATCCATAAACATGAGATCATGAAACTTGAATCCATAATTCAATTCAAGGAAAGTTAAGATCAAAGTTAAAAAAGTTAAGAGTCAAGTCTAGAAGTTAAGAAACAAGTCAAAGCAAAGTTCTTAAAGTTTCAAGAGTCTTTATTAAACGTTTAAACTTCGTTTTAAGGCTCAAGTTTCAAGTAAAGTAAAGAGTAAAGAGTTGAGTTCATTTCTCAAAATTTATTAGGGGACTTAGTATTCCCAAAGAGTTTATAAATGTTTTCACATTTGAGCAAGAAAAGAAAACATCGATTCCAAGAGAGCTTTTAAGCTAAGTTTGAGTAATTATCTCATTTCAAAGAAAGAGTTTTGTTTTTACAAACATTGAGCCAAGTATATTTTGGGAGTAGTATTGAGCACTGATATGTGGATGCGAGTTCATAATAACTCAAGTCTCCATAAACCATGTAGCCATCTTGGGTAGTAAATGATCATACTTTTTAGATGACTCCATAAGATGCTTTTAGCATAGACTAGTGGATCCACTAAGTTAAGTAGTTCTATATGACGGCAAAGTATAGGACAGTCTGGCAGCGTGATGGTAAAAACGCTGTATCACCACTTAGGCTCATAGTGGTGGTTGTCGGTTAGAGAAACTCCCACAGTAGTAGTTGCATGGTTCCTCAAGGGGTTCTGCTTAGTATGAATGGGGGTATGTGACTTCATTCATGCATTGCACAAGTAGACTTTGAGAGGGAGCATGGTATGCCTTTTATGATATTATGATTTTGAGTTGACATTATGTTTTAAACAGTTTTCCATTTTCTTTATATTGCACTTGTTTTAAACTGCTTTATAATAAAATAAGTTCAGTTAAGTATTCATGAGTTGAGAAAAGTCAAGGTAAGTGTTTCTTTCAGATTCCCTTTCAAGCCTA
>NW_006239389.1:223527-236763 GCF_000226075.1 Solanum tuberosum | reverse complement strand
TAAGTTGAGTTAAGTTATTCAGGAGTTGAGTAAAGCCAAGGTAAGTGTTTCTTTCAGATATTTTCCAAGCTTAAGTTATGTTTAGCATTCCAACTCGCATACTCGTGCATTCAATGTACTGATACCAGTTGGCCTACATCGTATTATGATGCAGACACAGGTAACCAGGATCAACATCCAGCGCCTCGTTGATCAGGTTCAGTACTCCGAGTCAGTTGGTGAGCCTCCTTGCATTCTGGAGGACTCTTTTATCATTTGCTTTCTAGTTTTCAGTTGTTAGGATGATCGGGGGTCCTGTCCCGACATCCCTCTTGTTTTAGAGGCTTCATAGACAGATAGTATTAGTTCTTTAGTCTTATTCATTTCAGTTGTATACGTTTAAGACTTGAGATGCCATTTTTGGCTAAGTTATTATCTTTTAAGTTATTGCATGAGCTATATCTCTTGTGTTTAAGTCTTTCGCTGAGTAAGTAAGTCAGGCCAAGGGTTCGCTTAGGGCCAGCAATGGTTCTCGAGTGCCAGTCCCTCCCAGGGTGTAGGCTCGGGGAGTGACACATTTAATTTAGTGAAGTTAGGCAACTCGTTTCATTTAGGCGAAAAAGTTTAGTTAAATAACTTAATTCTAGGTAGTGTAGAATATCAAATTATTTCTGTTGCTCAAATGGGAACATAGTTTTTGAGAACAAAATTGAATAAAAATGGCATATGAATAAGAGTTTTTGCCGTCTCTACAAAAGATAGATCTCTATCACTCCAAAAGGTTGATGCAAACACCAGATTTCACGTGGATGCCAAATTTGGAGTATGTGAATATTAGGGGATGTACGAGTTTTAAAGAGGTTCACCATTTCCTAGGATATTCCAGAAAACTAATCCGGTTAGATTTGTATCTTTGTGAAAGCCTTGAGAGCGAGGTTCCCATGTGTTAACGTTAAATCTCTAGTTTAGAGAAATTTCCAGGAATCCTCAGAAGAATGAAGTTAGAGTTAGAGATTCACATGCCATTCTGTGGGATATTATTCAACACCAAGCTCATCTTAAAGAGCTAGATTTGAGTTATATGATCATTTTCCTTGTAGCTTTGAAAGAGTTGTATCTCTGTGGAAAGAATTTTGAGCATTTGCCTCAAGGCATAGCCCAACATAGTGCTCTTCGATCCTTGAACTTATCACACCGCAAGAGGTTCAAAGAGTTTCCAGGTTTCATGGGGATGCAATACTTGGCTACATCGAATCTCAGTTACTTTAATTTAATAGATGGGTGACTTCTCGAATAGTCACCTTTGTAGCCATGGATCAGAGGTTACGTACCTCTGGGAATACCAAATATTATTTCATCATGAAATAAAATTACAGCTTATCATTTGCTAATGAGTAGCCTGTCTAAAATCCATTTGTAGATGAGCATTTGAACTATTAGTAAGTCGCTTCACATCACCAAGCTAACAGAGCAAAGGAAACAATTTCCAGGAATCAAACGTACCTCCAGTGGTAGAGCTAGAAGGTTAAAGAGTTTTTAATTTTGATGGAATATTACTTATTCAAATTATTAAAAAAAAAGCCAGATAAAATTTCGGATGTAAAATTGCTAATTATTGGAACATAAGGAGCGAGGTATCCGAAGGAGAAAAATAAAACAAGTTTAGGTGAGGTACAAAGATAGAAAAGTTGAATATAGCATGAAAACTTTGCAAGTTGCAGCACTACTAACTTTTGTTACATAATCATTATTGGTAATGGTGAAGAAGAAGGATCAAGGCTCACTTACAAGAAAATTACATTTACATACTATAGGCATTGAAATTTTGTGAGACCCTATAAAACGTGTTTGATTCTAGTTAGGATCTTGGAGGCTACTCTACCCTAAACCATAACTTATGCCTATCTAAGGGGTATTATATTCCCTTAAAGGGGCATCTAAGAAATTGCACAAATTCATTGAACATTCACAAAGATTAGATCAAAATATGTCAAGTCTTCTTGATAATCAAACACTTCAAGAAGATCCACAAATCCTTTCATGGAGATAAAGTCCAAATCATCCTAGTTCGAGAAATACGACACTAACGATCCTCAAATTATGGAGAAAATCCAGCAGAGAGAAGAATCAAGGAGAAAATCCAGAAAGGAAATTCTAGAATTAATGCGAGAAACAAGAACGAGGATATCAGTGTGAAACGAAATAAAAGTAATGGTTTACAAAGAATTTTTAATTCAAAAAGCTAATCATTATTTGTCATCCGAATCTCTTAAAAAACTCGTTAGATAAGTCCTCCAGTAAACTCCCAACTAGGGAACTATATATGTTCTAGTTATGAACCCCATCTTGAGAGACCAGGGTGTACCAATAGAATCCAGGAGGAACATGTATAGTCCCACCAAGCATGAACAGATCAATAAATTTAATATATGAAATTGTAGAGGAGGTATATGGATCAAACTTTAAGAGAATTTTTTTCGTTTATTCTTAGATTGACATAAACCCCCCTTAGTTTCCCTATTAGAAACTAAAATGAAAAATCATCAATCTCTTGTCCCGTTTCGATCCTACACTTTGGATATGACTGACACTCAGAACCATTGTTGGTCCAAAGCGAACCCTTAGCTTTGCCTGGGTCATTACTATACTAAGACTATAAATACTATGCGAACGCTATATTGAGACTATAAATACTATGCGAAAGCTTTATAAATGCGAGCATCACAAAGATATAAACACAATTAACACCTTTCAACACTTTATCTAAAAGTCTGTAAAGAATTTTGAATATTTATAATAATAATAAAGTGTTAATTGAAAACATTGGAAAAGCAATAACTTGATAGACTCGCCTAAAAGAGGCCTCTACCGAATAAGATAGGGGCCTAAAGTACTCTAATATAAAAGACCAGCAAAATACTAAAGATGACTAAACAGACTGGAGCCTTCCGAAATCGAGGAGGTCTCACCATAAACTGATGGAGAAGATCATAATGAAGCGTCGGCTGACGAGCCTGAACACCTGTATCTGTATTATTTAAAAATATTGTGCTGAATGACATCAGTACATGGAAGGTATGGTATGTAAAAATGGCTTAATGAAACATCATGCTAAAGTGAATATATATTGAAAGGAAATTGTATGATAACTAACTGAAAAGTAAAGCACCCAAGTGTATTGAAAACAATAAAACTTTACATCTGAGATATATGCCATAATAGCCTAATAATAATTTACTTTACTTTTTATTAGAGAGTTTGTCTAACTGATAATCATCATTAATATGAGCATCTTGATGATACAATGTCTTACCCATGTTATTAGAACCATCCAATACTTTTCGTTGGTAGAGGACGAACTTACTAGTAGATCCAATATCTAAGCCCTTACCAGTAGCTTTATAAGGAGTTGTCTGAATCAATGACACGAATCACGATCCTATCTTACGTTAGCTGTGCAATTGTGAGGTTTGGATTATCTAAACCTTACCCAACTCGGTGTTCAATACTATTCACAAATCATTGCAATAATGCTCAGTAATTGTATAAGGTTCCATTTTAGGAAAAAAGGTCCTACTTTAGAAGAAATTAATAATCTCTATCTTTAATCACTACTCAAAACACTTCTTTATAAATATACTAAACTTGTTTTAAAAACTGACGGTAAATCTTTCTCTAAAACTGGTTATGCTTCCTTCAAAACTAGCCATGCATTTCTTTATGTAAATAATGTTGGGTTTTTGACCTTTTCCCTTCCTATGTAGATAAATAAGAGTCCAAAGGTTTTGGGTCTTCCTTCCTTTTCTTTGTGCATAAATTTAGCCCAAATTTGACTAGCCCACTTTTGTCTATAAGCCCAATATTATGGTGCATTTGTAAGACTTTGTTTAAGGTCTTATTTGAGATATATCACAAGAGATATAGTGCATCCATATAGAGAGAAAAGTGAGAAAGTGCAGATTTTCGCACAAGCCCTAGCAACCATTTTCAAATCGCAATTCCCGCTTCGTTTCTTGTCTGATTGAGCTAATTTTTAGATAGTTTGATCTTTTCAACTTAATCTTTTCTTGAGAACTGAGAGAGGGTGATTTGGAGTCCTGTAGCTCCAGATTTTAGCTTGTGAACAATAGCTGCGGGTTTGGTGTTTTTGTTTCTTTTATTTCTCTAGCTTTTGGTGTTATCTTGTAGTTGTGTTGCTCATTGTTTGGCACTTTGTTGTTGACCATTTTGGAGAACACTTTTGTAACTCTTGTTGATTATAATGGAGCTTTGGCCTTGTGGTTTTTACTCTTCACACTGAAGAGGTTTTCCACGTTAAACTTGGTGTCTTATGTGTTGATTTATTATTCTTGCTTGGTTGATTTGTTTGCTGCCCAAACAGTTTGTTCTTGCATTATTTTATCTTCTCTTGGTTCAAATAGAAGGAAAAGTTTTGACTTGGGTTTTTTTTCGCTGTAGCCCTGTCGTGCATATTTATTTTGTGCTTGCCTTTTCCAACAAATTGGTATCAGAGCATTGGGTTGTTGTTGATTATCTATTTGAATGATGGAGTCAAATATGAGCAAGATGTTATGTTTGAATGGTAGTAATTATCATACTTGAGAAGGCAAGATGAAAGATCTTCTATTTGTCAAGAAAATGCACATGCTTGTGTTTGCTTCTAATAAACCTAAATCTATGAATGATGAGGATTGGAAATTTGAGCACCTACATGTTTGTGGCTATATTAGACAATGGGTTAAAGATAATGTTAGAAATCACATTGTGAATGAGACACATGCCAGAAGTTTGTGGGACAAGCTCGAGACACTATATGCTACGAAGACTGACAACAATAAATTATTTCTTTTGACACAATTGATGAATACCAGGTATAAAGAGGGCACTCCTATTTCTGATCATATGAATGATTTTCAGGGTGTTCTTGACCAGCTGTCTGAAATGAGTGTAAAATTCGATGAAGAAATTTAAGGACTATGGCTTCTTAATACTTTGCCAGACTCTTTTGAAACTCTTCGAGTTTCTTTGACTAATTCTGCTCCCAGTGGTGTTGTGACCATGGAATATGCTAAGAACGGTGTCTTGAATGAAGAGATGAGAAGAAGATCTCAAGGCTCATCTTCTTCTACTTCACACTTTGATATTTGGTTACTGAAGACAGGGGGAGAAGCAAGTTTAGAGGTCACAATGACAGAGAGAAAAGTAGAGGAAAGTCAAAGTCTAGATTCAAGAATGTTACATGTGACTATCGCCACAAGAATGGACATATCAAGGAAAATTATTTCAAGAACAAGAGAATTATGAAACAACAAAAGAAAGAAGGCGATAATGAAAATTGTGTTGCTGTTGGTGCTAACGGTGACTTTTTTGTTTCTTGTGATGAAAATGCCGTCAATCTTGTTTGCGATGAGTTTAGCTGGTTTGTGGATTCTGGTGCTACTTCTCATGTCACGCCTATGAAGGAATTATTTTCTTCTTATACTCAAGTTAATTTTGGGAGGTTGAAAATGGGCAATAATCATGAGGTTGCAGTTCATGGCGTTGGGACTGTTTATTTGGAAAGTAATAATGGTTCCAAAGTAGTTCTCAATAATGTCAAGCATGCTCCAGATGTTCGCTTGAATTTAATTTCTGTTGGATACCTTGATGATGAGGGTTATGTTAATACCCTTGGTGCTGGCCAGTGGAAGCTTACAAGAGGTTCGATGGTGGTAGCCCGTGGTGACAAGTTGTCTAACTTATACGTTTTTCAGGGATCCATTCTCAGAGGCTCAGTAAATGTGGTGGAGATGATACTTCATCATTGTTATAGCATAGAAGATTGAGTCATATGAGCAAGAAGGGGATGGACAATTTGGCTAAGAAGAATTTGCTTTCTGGAGTGAAACAAGCAAAGTTGAACAAATGTGTTCATTGCTTAGCCGGTAAACATAAAAGAGTTTCTTTTCAGAGTCATCCGCCTTCAAGAAAGCTTGATTTGCTGAAGTTGGTACATTCTGATTTGTATGGTCCTTTTAAGGTAAAGTATCATGGTGGTGCACTTTACTTTGTGACTTTTATTGATGATCATTCTCGCAAACTCTGGGTATTCTCTTTGAAGTCCAAGGATCAGGTACTTGATGTGTTCAAGAATTTCCAGGCCTTGGTTGAGAGACAAATAGGGAAGAAATTAAAATGCATCCGTTCTGATAATGGTGGTGAGTATATTGGTTCTTTTGATAGATATTGCAAAGAGCAGGTATTCAGCATTAGAAAACTCCTCTGCTAAATGGTTTAGCAGAGAGGATGAACAAAACTCTTGTTGAGAAGGTTAGATGTATGCTTTCAAATGCTAAGCTGCCAGATTCTATTTGGGCAGAAACACTTAATACTGCTACCTATATTATCAATTTATCTTCTGTTGTTGCTTTGAGTGGTGATGTTCCTAACAAAGTTTGGTTTGGTAAGAATGTTTCTTATGATCATCTTAAAGTTTTTGGGTGTAAAGCCTTTATGCATGTTCCTAAGAATGAGAGGTCAAAGTTGGATGTTAAAACCAGGCAATGTATCTTTGTTGGTTATGATCAAGATGAATTTGGCTATCATTTCTTTAATCTAGTTGAGAAGAAACTTGTTAGAAGTTGTGTTGTTGTGTTCTTTGAAGACCAAACAATTGAAGATCTTGATAAAGTTGAGAAGGTTGATTCTAAGAGTAGTGAGAGCCTAGTTGATGTTGATCCAGTTCCTTTGACTATTCCACCAGGTGAAAATCTTCAAGTTGATATGGTGATCATACTCAGAATGACCAGTATGCCGTTAATGCTCTAGTGCAAGACGATGTAGTTGGTCAGCTACCAACTATTATTGATGCTCCCGAGAGTTCTCTCAGAAGATCTACTAGAGAGAAAATACATTTATCTCGTTATTCTCCCAATGAGTATGTACTCTTGACTGACTGATGAGTCCATAAATTGAACTCGTTTAGGGCTTTATTTTAATAGAAAAAGTGTCCTTGAATGCTTGTTTTATCTCAATACTTGATTAAAATGCTGAAGTTTAAGGTATTTAAAGTTTTAGTGGAAGCATGGAAACTTAGGCGCAAAACGGAGCAAATAAGGCTGAAAAGAACAAGATATGGAATCCCGCGGATCGCCGAGTTCAACTTGGCGAGTCGCCAAAACGACGTGAACCGCCCTTCGTTCTAGTACGCGAAGCCTTGAAGGAAGTGGATCAAAAGGCGAGGAAAAGAGCAGTCGGCGAGTCGCCGATTAGTTCCGCGAAGCAGCACTGTACCGCCCAATGATCCAAAATGCGAGGATGCTAAAGGCAAGACACTAAAGGTGATTGATTTGAGGCCAAAATACATATTTTAATCATTATTTGCCTCATATTTATTATTTATAGTTGTCCTTTTTGAGCATGAATTTTATGAATTGTGCTTAATAGTGTATTTTATTTGTAGGATTGAATTGATAGAAAAATAAAGAAGTTTGGAGCTAAAAAGAATTAAAGATAGAATATTGAAGAAGCAAATCAAGCAGACTGCTTAATGGATTAATTTTAATATAATAATAATATTTTTATGTATGGGCAAAGTGCTGTAGAATGCGAATTTTGAAGGAATTAAACATGTACCACGTGACAACTATCCAAGGCGAGACGATGAAGTGTTGGAGTCGGCTACTGTTCACATGGAATTCAACTTCTTTTAGGTTTTGAGTTCCTAATTTATTTTGGATTCAATTATTTTGTTCAAGATTTTCTATATCTATAAATAGTCCATAAGAATAATTATTAGGGGAAGAAGATACAATATAAAAAGTAGTTTTTGATTTAAGATTTCATCTTTTCTTTCTCTTTTATTTATTTTACATCTTTTCTTTGAATGATGAGTTGTAATTACTATATGTTTATGTGGAGTTAAACTTCTCGTTCTTGAATTATATTTACTTACAATATGATTGTTTAGTGATTTTGATTCGGCATGATTTGTTTATCATATTAGTTGTTCTTATATTCTTGTGATTACTATTTTGATGCTTGATCACCACTGAAATAAACATATCGTCCGAATTGAACTGGGGAGAGGAATAAGAGGATAGAACGTGGGACATAAGGAGCTTGTTTAACTCTAAATAGCTAGGGTTGATTCGTATCTAGGATAAGGATATACCTAGAAACCTCACTTGGGTCACCATACAGGAAGAAATTGTAATGCTCGGTAATTAATCCATCCTATCCCCGCTCAACGATGTAGTTAGAGTGTTATTTATTGTAGGCGATTAGAGGTCGGGAGACCATGATCATACATTTAACCCTGTGATTCAATAACTAGATAATCAAATAAGTTGCTTAAATTGATGCTAAACATGATTGTTAGTTAAATTATCTTTATTTTTATTTTAGTTAATATATATTCATATTTGAAATCCTCCCCTTAAATAAATAATTAGAATTAGTATAATTTAGTAAATAGTTAATTGACAAGTCATTTGGGTTCGATAATCTGGTTCTTTTAAGAGCCATTATATTGCTTGTGCGACCACGTACACTTGCTTGTGCAATTGGAAGCAACAACGATGAGCTAACCAAAAGGTGGATCGCCAAGTTCATCGGTGATCTCGACTAATGTTGCCGAACAATCCTCCGCAGCACAATCTGTGAAAACTATAAATACTAGTTAAAAATTGTAGTCTTAAGTGTGGAACATTTTTAGAGTAAAAATTATTATTAGTCTATAGTATTTTTCTGTATTTTTCTCTCAAGCTTGGAGAGGGTTTTGTGGAGACTTGAAGAAAGGAGTTCTTCTTCCCCAAGTTGGAAGTGGGTCTTCTCTATTCACTTTCCTTTGCTTAATTCAAGGTTTAATTCTTATACCAAGTTGATTTCATTATCATGTTAGGTATAATTTCTTATTCTTGATGTGTGGCTAAAAACCCCCATTCTTGTGGTGTGATTTAGTAAATATGGGTTGATATTCTTGTTGGGTCTTGCTTGTTGATAGGTTAGATGTATGTTAATGGTGATTTCACCTAGTGGTTGTGGTTTAATCTAAAGGGTTTGTAGTTGCAAATACAAAGCCACCCATGTGTTTACGGCTTGCTAGAGAGGGAGTTCGCGAAACCAAAACCACTAGACTGATGGCCTAAGGAGTGGGTCGACATGAGGTTCAGCCCGAAAAGGATGAGCCCTAGTCCCATATCCTAACACTCAGCTCGAGAGAGTGAGTGGGGTAAGGCGTAGGCTGGTCTTCATGCGGCAAATGGGTGTCCGAGAGAAACACATTTGAAACGGGGTAAGTTGTCCGAGAGGGAACTTATTTCCATTTAAAGCTTAGCCTAGTCACTATTATCATGAAAATTTCCTATTGAAAGCATGTACCCAATAATTTATCTCAACTTGTATTGCGGTCACATCCAATAACCTTTCCCTATACTTGATTTTCTCGTTTATTTTGTTGTTTGAGTACTTGTTACAAAACCCCCTTTGATATTTGACTTTTTTGTGTCACGTCTTTTTAATCTACTATGTCTTTTATCGCAAATGTCGTTAACTACGACTAACTTGAATGAAATTCTAAATGGTTATTAATTCTCAAAACCGCTCCCTTGGGACATGACCCCAACCCTCGGTTGGGTTACTATATTATTTGCGATTGTTGACACTCATATCGTAGGATAGTATCGTTGATCACGATAAGCATCAAAATGGCGCCGCTGCCGGGGAGTAGTGTTATTTGAGAATTCTTAGTTTAATAGGACTTTTGGTTTTACTAGCGATAGTTTACTAACCTTAATCTTAGTGTTGTTTTTCTTTGAGTTATTGATTTTTCAAAGGCACCTTAAGAATGGCCGAAAGAAGTGGTACCAAGTTAGCTGAGGCGAATCAAGAAGTCGAGGGTGACTTCATGTTAACTGCATTGGTAACTCAGTTGAACAACTTGGCCACCAAGATCTCAGAGGTGGAAAACCAGTGCACAAGTCTTGGGAGGTACATGCCCCTTTATGAGCAGAGGGAGTCTAGAAACAATGAATACAGTCGTGTTGAGGATACACTGCAAATCATTCTCCTAAAGGTCACTGAACAGGACCGAGTGATAAATGAGATAAAAGAGAATGTTGAAGTGTTGAACCAAATTGTTGGTTCTCACTCTAGATCTATCCAGCTGATCAGGTCGCTCTTGAGTTATGCAGTGCCTCTCCTCTACTCAAATGAACTATTGGGGTTGGTTGGTAACGCTGGGGTCTACCCCAATAAGGGAGATTGAGTAAGGACTTGCGTCGTGCCACAACGTAAAATAAGGCGCTTCTTGGGAGGCAACCCAAAATTTCTCCTATATATGTTTTTTTGTATCGTATTTTAATGAATGATCCATGAGGCTTGTATTTGACTTCTTCGAGGTCGAATACGCCGGTTATGACTAGAGGGTGCTCTCGGGTCGTGACAGTTGCAGTTCTTGGCGTTGGGACTGTTTGTTTGGAAAGTAATAATGGTTCCAAACTAGTTCTCAATAATGTCAAGCATGCTCCAGATGTTCGCTTGAATTTAATTTCTGTTGGATACCTTGATGATGAAGGTTATGTTAATACCCTTGGTGCTGGCCAGTGGAAGCTTACAAGAGGTTCGATAGTGGTAGCCCGTGGTGACAAGTTGTTTAACTTGTATGTTTTTCAGGGATCCATTCTCAGAGGCTCAGTAAATGTGGTGTAGATTGATACTTCATCATTGTTATGGCATAGAAAACTGAGTCATATGAGCGAGAAGGGGATGGACAATTTGGCTAAGAAGAATTTTCTTTCTGGATTGAAGCAAGCAAAGTTGAACAAATGTGTTCATTGCTTAACCGATAAACAGAAAAGAGTTTCTTTTCAGAGTCATCCGCCTTCAAGAAAGCTTGATTTGCTGAAGTTGGTACATTCTGATTTGTGTGGTCCTTTTAAGGTAAAGTATCATGGTGGTGCACTTTACTTTGTGACTTTTATTGATGATCATTCTCGCAAACTCTGGGTATTCTCTTTGAAGTCCAAGGATCAAGTACTTGATGTGTTCAAGAATTTCCAGGCCTTGGTTGAGAGACAGATATGGAAGAAATTAAAATGCATCCGTTCTGATAATGGTGGTGAGTATATTGGTTCTTTTGATAAATATTGCAGAGGGCAGGGTATTCAGCATTAGAAAACTCCTCTGCTAAATGGTTTAGCGGAGAGGATGAACAAAACTCTTGTTGAGAGGGTTAGATGTATGCTTTCAGATGCTTAGCTGCCAGATTCCTTTTGGGCAGAAACACTTAATACTGTTGCCTATATTATCAATTTATCTTTTGCTGTTGCTTTGAATGGTGATGTTCCTAACAAAGTTTGGTCTGGTAAGAATGTTTTTTATGATCATCTTAAAGTTTTTGGGTGTAAAGCCTTTCTGCATGTTCCTAAGTATGAGAGATCAAAGTTGGATGTTAAAACCAGGCAATGTATCTTTATTGGTTATGGTCAAGATGAATTTGGCTATCGTTTATTTGATCCAGTTGAGAAGAAACTTGTTTGAAGTTGTGATGTTGTGTTCTTTGAAGACCAAACAATTGAAGATCTTGACAAAGTTGAGAAGGTTGATTCACAGAGTAGTGAGAGCCTAGTTGATGTTGATCCAGTTCTTTTGACTATTCCACCAGGTGAAAATCTTCAAGTTGATATGGTGATCATACTCAGAATGACTAGTATGCCGCTGATGCCCCAGTGCAAGACGATGTAGTTGGTCAGCAACCAACTATTATTGATGCTCCCGAGAGTTCTCTCAAAAGATCTACTAGAGAGAAAATATCTTCATCTCGTTATTCTCCCAATGAGTATGTACTCATGACTGACTGACGAGTCCACAAATTGGACTCGTTTAGGGCTTTATTTTAATAGAAATAGTGTCCTTGAATGCTTGTTTTATCTCAATACCTAATTAAAATGTTGAAGTTTCAGGTATTTAAAGTTTTAATGGAAGCATGGACACTTAGGTGCTAAACAGAGCAAATAGGGCTGAAAAGAACAAGAAATGGAATCCTGCGGATCGCCGAGTTCAACTGGGCGAGTCGCCGAAATGACATGAACCACCCTTCGTTCCAGTACGCGAAGCCTTGAAGGAAGTGGATCAAAAGGCGAGGAAAGGAGCAGTCGGCGAGTCGCCGATTAGTTCCGCGAAGCAGCACTGTACCGCCCAATGATCCAGAATGCGAGGATGCTAAAGGCAAGACACTGAAGGCAATTGATTTGAGGCCAAAATACATATTTTTAATCATTATTTGCCTCATATTTATTATTTATATTCGTTCTTTTTGAGCATGAATTTTATGAATTTTGCTTAATAATGTATTTTATTTGTAGGATTGAATTGATAGAAAAATAAAGAAGTTTGGAGCTAAAAAGAATTAAAGATGGAATATTGAAGATGGAAATCAAACAGATAGCTTAATAGATTAATTTTAATATAATAATAATATTTTTATATATGGACAAAGTGCTGCAGAATGTGAATTTTGAAGGAATTAAACATTTACCACGTGGCAACTATCTAAGGCGAGACGATGAAGTTCTTTTAGGTTTTGAGTTCCTAATTTATTTTGGACTCAATTATTTTATTCAAGGTTTCCTACATCTATAAATAGTCCATAAGAATAATTATTAGGGGAAGATGATACAATGTAAAAAGTAGCTTTTGATTTAGGGTTTCATCTTTTCTTTCTCTTTTATTTATTTTACATCTTTTCTTTGAATGATGAATTGTAATTGCTCTATGTCTATGTGGTGTTAAACTTCTCGTTCTTGAATTATATTTACTTACAATATGATTGTTTAGTGATTTTGATTCGGCATGATTTGTTTATCATATTAGTTGTTCTTATATTCTTGTGATTACTATTTTGATGCTTGATCACCATTGAAATAAACATATCGTCCGAATTGAACTGGGGAGAGGAATAAGAGGATAGAACGTGGGACATAAGGAGCTTGTTTAACTCTAAATAGCTAGGGTTGATTCGTATCTAGGATAAGGATATACCTAGAAACCTCGCTTGGGTCACCATACAGGAAGAAATTGTAATGCTCGGTACTTAATCCATCCTATCCCCGCTTAACGATGTAATTAGGGTGTTATTTATCGTAGGCGATTAGAGGTCGGGAGACCATGATCATACATTTAACCCTGTGATTCAATAACTAGATAATCAAATAAGCTGCTTAAATTGATGTTAAACATGATTGTTAGTTAAATTATAATCCTAGATCGATTCATTCA
>NW_006239389.1:223043-223172 GCF_000226075.1 Solanum tuberosum | reverse complement strand
CGCAGCACAATCTGTGAAAACTACAAATACTAGTTAAAATTGTAGTCTTAAGTGTGGAACATTTTTAGAGTAAAAATTATTATTAGTCTATAGTATTTTTCTGTATTTTTCTCTCAAGCTTGGAGAGGG
>NW_006239389.1:220470-221614 GCF_000226075.1 Solanum tuberosum | reverse complement strand
TTGATGAGGCCATGGAAAGTGAAGAAAAAGAATTGTGGTTTGATGCTATGGAGGATGAAATGAAGTCTCAACATGATAATCATACCTTTGATTTGGTTATGTTACCTAAAGGTCGAAAAGCTTTGAAAAATAGGTGGGTTTTCCGGGTGAAACATGAAGATGGTAACCCAGTTCCATGGTATAAGGCTAGATTAGTTGTGAAGGGCTTTAACCAGAAAAAGGAAATTGATTTTGAAGAGATATTCTCTCCAGTTGTGAAGATGTCATCCGTGTGGTTCTAGGCTTGGCTTCAAGTCTGGACTTGGAGGTTGAACAGATGGATGTTAAAACCATTTTTTTCCATGGTGACTTGGATGAAGAAATTTATATGGAGTAGGCGGAAGGGTTTGAAGTCAAGGAAAAAAAGAATTATGTTTGCAAGTTGAAGAAGAGCTTGTATGGTCTAAAACAAGCACCAAGGCAATGGTACAGGAAGTTTGATTCTTTTATGAGTCAGTAGGGCTTCAAGAAGACTTCTTCAGATCATTGTGTTTTTGTGCAAAAATTCTCTGATGGTGACTTTATTATCGTTTTACTTTATGTTGATGACATACTTGTTGTTGGTCATAATATTTGCAAGATTAAAAAGTTGTAGCAAGATTGAATAAGTCTTTTGCTATGAAAGACTTGGGACCAGCAAGGCAGATTCTTGGCTTGCAGATTGTCTGTGATAGAGATGCCAAGAAGTTGTGGTTGTCACAAGAGAAGTACATTCAGAAAGTACTTTGTAGATTTAACATGGACAAAGCTAAGGTTGTCAGTACACCTTTAACTATGCACTTCAAATTGAGTACTAGTCATTGTCCTTCCAGTGATGGTGAGAAGGAAGATATGAAGAAAGTTCCTTATGCTTCAGCTGTTAGTAGTTTGATATATGCAATGGTGTGTACAAGATCAAATATTGCTCATGCTGTTGGTATTGTTAGCCGTTTTCTTTCTAATCCGGGAAAAGAGCATTGGAATGCTGTAAAGTAGATTATGAGATATCTTTGTGGCATTTCTAGTATGAGTTTGTGTTTTGGTACAGGGAATCCTATTCTTTGTGGTTATACTGATTCAGACATGACCGGTGATGTTGATACTCGTAAGTCTACTTCAGGCTACT
>NW_006239389.1:171577-211904 GCF_000226075.1 Solanum tuberosum | reverse complement strand
GACGGGGGGAGAACCAGAGAGTCTTGATGAGGCCATGGAAAGTGAAGAAAAAGAATTGTGGTTTGATGCTATGGAGGATGAAATGAAGTCTCAACATGATAATCATACCTTTGATTTGGTTATGTTACCTAAAGGTCGAAAAGCTTTGAAAAATAGGTGGGTTTTCCGGGTGAAACATGAAGATGGTAACCCAGTTCCATGGTATAAGGCTAGATTAGTTGTGAAGGGCTTTAACCAGAAAAAGGAAATTGATTTTGAAGAGATATTCTCTCCAGTTGTGAAGATGTCATCCGTGTGGTTCTAGGCTTGGCTTCAAGTCTGGACTTGGAGGTTGAACAGATGGATGTTAAAACCATTTTTTTCCATGGTGACTTGGATGAAGAAATTTATATGGAGTAGGCGGAAGGGTTTGAAGTCAAGGAAAAAAAGAATTATGTTTGCAAGTTGAAGAAGAGCTTGTATGGTCTAAAACAAGCACCAAGGCAATGGTACAGGAAGTTTGATTCTTTTATGAGTCAGTAGGGCTTCAAGAAGACTTCTTCAGATCATTGTGTTTTTGTGCAAAAATTCTCTGATGGTGACTTTATTATCGTTTTACTTTATGTTGATGACATACTTGTTGTTGGTCATAATATTTGCAAGATTAAAAAGTTGTAGCAAGATTGAATAAGTCTTTTGCTATGAAAGACTTGGGACCAGCAAGGCAGATTCTTGGCTTGCAGATTGTCTGTGATAGAGATGCCAAGAAGTTGTGGTTGTCACAAGAGAAGTACATTCAGAAAGTACTTTGTAGATTTAACATGGACAAAGCTAAGGTTGTCAGTACACCTTTAACTATGCACTTCAAATTGAGTACTAGTCATTGTCCTTCCAGTGATGGTGAGAAGGAAGATATGAAGAAAGTTCCTTATGCTTCAGCTGTTAGTAGTTTGATATATGCAATGGTGTGTACAAGATCAAATATTGCTCATGCTGTTGGTATTGTTAGCCGTTTTCTTTCTAATCCGGGAAAAGAGCATTGGAATGCTGTAAAGTAGATTATGAGATATCTTTGTGGCATTTCTAGTATGAGTTTGTGTTTTGGTACAGGGAATCCTATTCTTTGTGGTTATACTGATTCAGACATGACCGGTGATGTTGATACTCGTAAGTCTACTTCAGGCTACTTTATTACTTTTGCAGGGGGAGCTGTGTCTTGGCAATTTAGGTTGCAAAAATGTGTTGCTTTATCTACTATAGAGGCTGAGCTTATTGCGGCTGTTGAAGCTTGCAAAGAATTGATCTTGGATGAAGAGATTCTTGGGGGAACTTGGTTGTGCTTAAGAGAGGTATGTGCTTTATTGCGACAGTCAAAGTTGCTATTCATCTTGGCAAGAATTCTACATTTTCATGGTCGGTCTAAACACATTGATGTGAGGTATCATTGGATTCGAGATGTGTTGGATTCTAAGTTGCTTGAACTTGAAAAGATCCATACCAATGATAATGGTTCCGACATGAATGACTAAAGATTTGCCAAGAGGAAAGTTTGAAGAATGTTAGCATGATCGCCGGGATGGCGGTTTCCTCCACATAGTCGGTAGGGGGAGAATTGTTGGATTTTGGGCCTTTTACCCTTCCTATGTGGATAAATAAAAGTCCAAGGTTTTGGGTCTTCCCTCCTTTCCTTTGTGGATAAATTTAGCCCAAATTTGACTAACCCACTTTTGCCCATAAGCCCAATATTATGGTGCATTTGTAAGACTTTCTTTTAGGTCTTATTTGAGATATATCACAAGAGATTGAGTGCAGCCATATAGAGAGAAAAGTGAGAAAGTGGAGATTTTCGCACAAGCCCTAGCAACCATTTTTAAATCGCGATTCCCGCTTCGTTTCTTGTCCGATTGAGCTGATTTTTGGACAGCTTGTTCTTTTCAACTTAATCTTTGATTGAGAACTGAGAGAGGGTGAACAGTAGCTGCGGGCTTGGTGTTTTTTCTTCCTTTTATTTCTCTAGCTTTTGGTGCTATCTTGTAGTTGTGTTGCTCATTGTTTGACACTGTTGGAGACCATTTTGGAGAACACTTTTGTAACTCTTGTTGATTATAGTGGAGCTTTGGCCTTGTGGTTTTTACTCTTCACACTGAAGAGGTTTTCCACGTTAAATTTGGTGTCTTATGTGTTGATTTATTTTTCTTGCTTGGTTGATTTGTTTGCTGCCCAAACAATTTGTTCTTGCATTATTTTGTCTTCTCTTGGTTCAAATAGAAGGGAAAGTTTTGACTTGGGTTTTCTTTCGCTATAGCCCTGTCGTGCACATTTATTTTGTACTTGCCTTTCCCAACAAATATCGCTCTTCTAAATCGTAGAGAAACTTCTTGATTAGGGTTGAATTTTAGGGAAGTGGTGTTCCACTTCCAGACAATGTTCAACTTTTCTTGTTTTGTGTATTTTAGTTTTTCATGTACGATAATTGTTCATGTGTCCTAAACTAATATGTATTTTTTGGTACTAGATATATTTGGGGAAATGTCATTAGTTGTTACATGTACACCGATAATTGCTTGTGTGTTGGTGCATATTTCTAGATAACCCTTATATTTGAAGATTCTAACTCGAAGAGAGACTTCAGAAATTAAGATTTAGATTTAGGGAAGTACAAAAGAAATACATAATAATTAACAAAAAGTTTGTTTCCATCTATCTGTTCGAATCCCAATTTAAACCTTGCCAATAAGTTTTCATATTTTTTGTGTGAGATAGTACTGAAGAAAATAATGGACCACTATTATTTTCTATGGATCTGATACCACATTATTGAAAAATAATAATTTTATTATTCAAAAATAATAGCCACGTTAAATAACAAAACCAAGAAAATAACAACGTACTAAATCTTTTTAACATGGAGAAAATGATACACTTTAGAGGAGCAGTACTATATCATTATAGTGAGAAATTTAATATAACTTTACAGTCTAAAAAAACTACACCACACTTGAAAGAAAATAACTTTCTTTATTTTTGGGTACCTCACTATAACACCACGGTAACCGATTAAGTTATGTTTTTAAAAAATATCAATATAATTAAAAATATTGAAAAACAACGACAAACAGTACTATTTATATTTTAATAATTTGTGTGAAAGTTATAATCTTTATAAAATCTAATGAAAAAAAGATATATTTCTTTGATTCTTCTCCTCACGATCGTCAATTCAAGAACTTTGCTTTGTTCTTAAATCGGTGAAATACTTGTTGAAACTTCACCATAATTGTGGAGCCAAACTTTGATCACAATAGCGTAGATATAGGAGCTTGCATCACATAACTTGGAGACGAAGACTTGTTTATATGCAGAAGACGTGTGAATCACCACTAAAGAGCAAAGTTTTTCTATGTATTTCTTTGTCTTTTTCTTGTCTTATGAAATCCCCTTTATATAGATGTGAGTTGAGATTTTGGGGTATTTTGTCTTCAAGTAATAATTTTACAGGACCTTGAGCTTGAAGAACATGAGTTGGGCTCGTCTTGTCAACTTAACAAACTGACCCAAATATAATTTGAACTTTATTAAAGTCACATGATTTTTAACTCAAATATTAATCCAAATTTTTTTTACCGATAATTTACTTTGATCAACATATCATTAACTTAAAAATTAATCCAAAATTTACTATAAACCACTACTCACACACTCTATTTTCTTTACAAACTATTTTCATTCACTGCCTGTGAAGTGCTCTACTCTCTCTCTATTTCTTGTTGGTGTATTGAAATGAGGAAACAACATCTCTTTTTATACATTATTTATGCCCTTCCGTTCAACAATACTTGTCCATTATTTACTTTGCACATTTCTTAAGAAACTATAAATAGAATGGTAATTAATTTATTATATCACCCTTTGAATATAATAAATACAATGTCTTGAAAAATGTAACAATGAAATGATTATAATTAATGATAAGAGTAAATTAGGATCTAAGTATAAAATTATTCATTGATTTCATATAGTGGACAAGTATATATTGTTGGACATTTCAAAATAGTATAGTGAACAACTATTGTTGAACGGAGGAAGTATTTATAAAATTTGGTTCTGTGCCGACCTTTTAATTTGCCAAGTTGCCAATATGCAGTTGCAGCAAATTACTTTATATTGCTAATTTAATGCATATGCCCTGGAATTCCCTGCTGCAAATTACTTCATATTCTAGCAGGTATTTCATAGCTAAATTTAATTCAGGTGGTCAATACTCCCATGTTTTGTATAGTAGAAAGAATATTTTCTCTGAATGTTTTGAAATTTTTTTATACTGTTAGTATATGCAACTTAAATTTTAAAAACTTATATGGCAGGACGCTACGTTTGGGATAAAACAATATTTTCTAAACGTATTAAGAAGTGTATCACAATTTAGCAATATATGATAGATGATAAAAATTTATTTGTATTAAATGTTTATATATATACTTTTTACACTTAATTATAGTTAATTAATTCATATTTTGATTTTATTCAATCACTTAATCACAGTAGTTTGAGTTAATTTGATATTTTATCGAGGTTGCAAAAAAGGTAAGTACATGTTAAAGGCATTAGTAATTCATTGTTTTTCAATTATGTGTGAAGTACTTTTTCAACAGAAATAAATAAAATATTATACATTTTTTCTTCTTCAAAATATATATACAAACATTTATAGAATAGGAAATTAAAATGTTATGGATAAAGAAATTGAAAATGTGCTTACCTAATGACTATATGACACCGAAACTCCTTCAACAAAGGTTTAATACATGGTGAAAACCCCTTTAATTTGTCTTGATATTTTATTTAGACACTTGAACAAAGTAGTTAGGTTTTAATTGGTCTTCTTGTAATTTTTTAAAAAAAAATTGGTCTTCTTGTACCACAATCTATTTCTGTCCCATAGTGAAATTAACCTGATATAGCAATTGAGGTTGATGTGTATCCTCTCTTTTAATTATATATATAGCAACCTCAAATCGAAAATGTCTAAGCTTTTACAATTTATTGAGGCGAGTATGTATAATTAAAAGAGATGAAATATTTTATGTGGTTATTTTAACTATAGAAATTAAAGAATGAGAATTGAGAACACATAAAAAAAAAAGTTCAAAATTTAAGCTTTAAAGTATTTAATTGAAACAATATTTTATTAGAAGTTAAGATGTTCAATTGGAAAAATACTTAATCCGAGTGTGTTATGAAATGAAATATTTTGACAAGTTTAAGAGGCGGATTACAGCCATCTATTAAGCCTTCAAAGAAATATAAAATGATACTTATAAATTATAATAAAAACAAGGGAGCATATGATATGAACAACACAAACCACAAATACCATTACATAGAAAGATATTTACACATCAAACTTAGTTACACACTTCACTAGCAAGATTTGTTATACAACAACATACTAAAAACACAAATCATAACACACATAGAAAGATGTCTAACACATCAGTCTAGATTACAAACATCACAAGCCAGGCATGCAAATGGTATATAACTACCAAAATTACAGCCAATTTATTTTCTGAAAATAAAAACACACATAAAACACTCGAAACATCGAGATTTCTTATTTATTTATATAATAATTCTCTCTGCATCATCATTGATTTTTCTTCATGTTGGCGCCCTTGCGGTGACACTTGCATTTGCAAAGCCTCGCAACACTGAAAAAATAAATAAATATAAGTATTAAATTAAAATTTTGATAATAGAAAATTGTTAAAAAAATGGAAATAAATAATTAATGAGATTTAAAATTCGAACCCTATCATTCTTTCAGCAGCACGGAGCTCCATCTTAACTTCATTCATCTCACGACGCATCGACTGTGAAAATGAAATAAAATAAAATGTAAAGTTAATATTATTTTTTGTATAATAAATTGTAAAAATTGTGGAATTATATAATAATTACCTCAACCCTGGAGTTCAATTGAGACGCATTCAAGTTGGGACATGACAAAAAAGAAAAAAATATTAGTAATTAATAAGATTTAGATGATAAAAGAAATAGACTTAATATAATTATGCGCTAAACTATAGTATAATTTTAACGAAAAAAATCAGCAAATGAAAGAGAGAGAGAGAGAATTAACCATGCGTGCTTTGCAAGACGAAACATACATGCATGATGAGACATCACCCGCAAAATTGCCTGATCAAGTAGATAAATAAATAAATTGAAAATGAAGATAAATAATATTTTTAAAAAGATACAAAAATGATGTAAATATAATAAGATGATGTCAAAAAGGAGGAAATTGTGATTTTAAATATTTTTCCATGTAAAATATGTTTTATGAATCATGTTAATTATAAGATTTAAAAAAAAATAAGTCTAGGAATAATTATGGTTTTTCAAGTTTTTTAAGATACATTTTTTGGCTATCAAAATTAAGGTTTTATGTCATTAAAAACATATATATATATATCTCCAATGAAAACAAGAAAAGTAATATGAAATTAATAGTATAAGGTTTCAACCTGTCTGCGACGTGATTCAGTGGGAGGGACATACTCAACATCAACACAAGTGATGCTACAACAAAGAATAAAAACAAATGTTAATTATTAATCTAAAAAGACTTCGAATAAAATTAGCTCTTTTATCTAAAAAAATAATAATTAAACAAAACACACATATATACACACATACATAGGGAAATAGTAAATTAATTAGAAACATTTAAAACATGATCTTCAATACTAACACCTATAAAATTGGAGTTAGCATACATCCTCTCAATTACTCAACCATAAACTATAATTTATGACAACATATATTCACGTGACTCATTTAAAAAAAAAGATATATAAAAATAGAATAAATCACAAAAACATTGTCAAAACCACTTCATTTATATCTCCTCTCAACTAACACTTCACTTGTTAGTGAAAAAGTAAGGATTTTTTTGTGTGGATAAAAACAATAAATGAATTCTTATTAATTTTATAAGACAAAACAAACATTTAATAGTAAATTCAATTTGTCAAAAACTTTTTACTTTTCAAGAGAAATAATAAATTCAGATGAAGATTTTTAAACAAGAAGACAATAATTTCTTTTAATGATCTAGGAAGTTCATAGATCTTTTGCATGATCTTTTAAAAAAAAAGATTAAAAATAAAAAATCTGTGAAAATAAGTCATTTTTAGTAATCAAACACCAAAAAAATATTAAAAGGGGAAAGACGAGTTTATGCTTATTAAGGACTGTTGTGTATAGTGAGACAATATTTTTCCCAAAAAAGAAAAAAAAAACGTTTTCCCAAATAAAAATAGAATAAATCACAAAAACATTGTCAAAACCACTTCATTTATATCTCCTCTCAACTAACACTTCACTTGTTAGTGAAAAAGTAAGGATTTTTTTGTGTGGATAAAAACAATAAATGAATTCTTATTAATTTTATAAGACAAAACAAACATTTAATAGTAAATTCAATTTGTCAAAAACTTTTTACTTTTCAAGAGAAATAATAAATTCAGATGAAGATTTTTAAACAAGAAGACAATAATTTCTTTTAATGATCTAGGAAGTTCATAGATCTTTTGCATGATCTTTTAAAAAAAAAGATTAAAAATAAAAAATCTGTGAAAATAAGTCATTTTTAGTAATCAAACACCAAAAAAATATTAAAAGGGGAAAGACGAGTTTATGCTTATTAAGGACTGTTGTGTATAGTGAGACAATATTTTTCCCAAAAAAGAAAAAAAAAACATTTTCCCAACATCTATAAAAAGAAAAACATTTTTTTTGGCGACCAAACATAAAAAAAATATTTAAAAAGGGAAAAAAAAATTCTAAGCTTTTCCTGTTTTAGCAATAGTTTTTTAAAGATAGTTTCTAATTTTTACAATAACAACAACAACAACGTATTTAATGAAATTTCAGAGATGAATTTTGAGAAGGTAAGGTAGAGTGTATGTAGACCATACCCCTACCTTGTGAAAGTAGAGAGACTCTTTCCTAAATTTTACAAAAACAACATATCCAGTGAAACCAAACTGGTTGGATCTGAGAAGGGTAGACTATAGGTAGACCTTACCCTTGCCTCGTGAAGGTAAATAAACTATTGCCAAAAGACCCTCATCTCAAGTAGCATAACAAACATATAGAAAATACAACAACAACAACTACAATTACCCAGAGAAATCCCACTAAGTAGGTTCTGGGAAGAGCAGCTAGGGTGTATACAAACTTTACCACTACCTCGTGGAGGTAGAGAGGCCGTTTCTGAAACATATAGAAAATAGGGAGACAATTTCTTGTGGTGGCTCACCTTGACCGCGGAGGGCTGTGGTTGGCTGAGTGAGCATCAAAATCATCATTCTCAGCCATTACACCAAACAAAGAACAACAAGAAAGACTTTAGAAAAATGAAAAATTAGAACAAGTAAAGTAACTCTCTTTTTTCTCTCTTAGAATTGCTTTGATGAATGAAATAGAGCAAAATGGGGTGGTTTATATAGGAAATTTTATAGTGAAGCTCTCATAAATTTTTTTTATTTTTTTATTTTGCTATTAATTCAGCAAATTTGGCATCAACTTGAAGTGAGTCATGACGTTGGGTTTGTAGTTTGAGATTTTTCTTTCTTTCTTGCATGGATTTAACAAGTGTTGTTAATTCTTTTGAAACTTGTCGGTACCGTATAATGCATGATCACATGAAAACTTCTTCTCACTAATTTCCCTTGGTTTATTTTTTTTTAATAAAGATAGATAATAAGTGTTTGAGTATAAAATTACACTACTTTATCTTTTGGCATTTTCTTTTCTTTCTCTTAACTCTTAAGTATATATCATAATGAGGGATACGAAGTGTGAACAAATCAGTAACGATTGTGATGGTATAAATAAGATTCTCTGCATTCTTAATCAGAAGTATTTTTGGAATTGACCCCATAGATTCCTTTTAGGGAGCGTTTAAGTAGTTTTTGACGATATCAATACTGATTGCATATGATTCTTTGATGATCATAAATCAGAGAGGTTTCATGTTCAAGTCCTGAATATTAAAAGAGCATTACCTCTTAGAAATGAGTCGTAATCAATCAAAACCTCAATACGAAAATAAAAACAAAAGTGGTTGGAAGAAAAGTTTTCCTTTTTTAGGGGATAGAGTAGTTTGAATTGAATACAAACAATTTAAGGCGTTTCATTTTTTGAAAAGAAAAGAAAAGAAAAGATGGAGAGGTCCGCCAACTGCTATCATTGTTATTTGAAACAATTTATTATTTATCAATGGTCCAAAGTCGTGTTTCTGTTACTAAAATTAAAATTATAGGTCCAATATGAACAGTATTATTGTATCTACTCAGTGGTCCATTAAACAATTAATTCATATTCCAAATATTTAATTTCAGACTTTCGATATATTGATTCACAAAAGGAAACATACATTCAAGTGCATTCATTTCTTTATCTATTTATAATATATACTAAAATAGTGAAAATATCCTAAATGTAAAACTGAATTACTAAAATAAGGAGAGACATTTTGACAAATCTAATTATAAATTTAGACAACACAATTTTACAATTATAAATGACGTTGTCAAAAGTGTCTCCATTAGTAAGAATTATAAAATAATAAAAAAAGAGTCTAATTATAAGTATAACTTTGTATGCAAGAAGTATTTATTAATTTTATGACTTTGGTTTTCTCCAAAAATAATATAGAACCTATCCCTATACAATAGTGTTAAATATTTAATGAAGTTTAGTGTAACCGTTTTTGTCGAGATATTACCATCAGTCTTTCTTATATTGTATATTCATAATAAAATATATAAGTGTTATATAAATACAACTTAACCCACAACTATGAAGGAGATCAACTTTAGTACCAAAGGATTTGGCTTTGTGGGGTATTAATATAAGTAAGAATTATAAAAGTTTCACTATGTGAATTCTATAAGAAAATAGATTACTGATTACCTGGGATATGAAGAACCTTCTAGCTGAAGTGGTAATAATTTGATGGTCTTTATTTTTATCTTAGGATATGTGGATATATATTTTTATTAAATTCATGAGTTAGCTAAATATAGGAATTTACATTCATCGTTTTCCACAACATGAATTTTTCCTCATCTTCATTTTATTCTTCAAACATATTTTCCAATAACATATTTTTTTATGTGTTTCTTTTATTAAAATTTTATTTAATTGTTATGGAATATACGTAAATCTTTGTGTCTTGTGTGATTGGTTTATTCTTGTCTTGTTGTTTTTGTTTGGTTAATATACTTGTTGTCCATTCTTCGTATTGCTTGATTTAGTTTGTCTTCTTTTGGTTCAAATTGAAAGGAAAAATTTAGACTTGGATATTATTCCGTTGTTATCCTGTCGGAGATTTTTTGTTAGTGTCTTACCTTTGCGCGCATATCAAAAAATTAATATGGAAATTAATTATGAAATAGTTGAAGCGTTTGAGAGGGTAAAGGTTTTCAATGCAATTAAGTGGTTTTTCCATTTCTTTTACTATCACACGATATATAACAACAAGATCATCAAATAGATGCTTAATTTATTACTCCCTCAATCCCAAAAAGAATGTCACATTTCCTTATATGGTAAGTATTTAAATGTACAATTCCTCTTTTACCCTTGTTGGTCCCACTTAATCTTAAAATAATACTCCAATACATTTATGAGGAGAGAGAAAAGTGAGCCTACTTTTTAAAGGACAATTTGGTAAACATTTCAAAGTCTTCATCTATTTCTTAAACTCCATGTCCGGCCAAATGTTGCCACATAAAATAGGACGGAGGGAGTATATAAATTGGGGTAAAAAAAGTAGAGTTAAAATTTATAATTAACTTGTGGATAATGCTCAACTTTATTATTTTTGTTTACTTTAATTTGTCGTGTACGTCGATATAATTTGTCGTGTACGCTGATTTATTGTTCACGTATGCCCTAACTGACGTGCATTTTTGGTAACAGATATATATTCAGGATATGTAAACAATAGTCATACGTACAACAACGGTTGTTCGTGTGCCCTAACTAACGTCCATCATTTGGTAACATGTATTCAATTTGCGGACAATATGTTCGACTTCTCTCTTGTTTTGAGTAGTTTACTTTAATTTGTCGCGTATAACAACTATTCAGGTGTTCCCTAAACTAACAATATATTTTTTTGGTATCAGGTATATTGAGGGAGATGTCAACAACTGTTACGTGTACGACAATAGTTATTATGTATTTCGTAAGGTGCCGTATGTTTTTACGTAACCGTTATATTTGGTGATTCTAACTTGAAGAGAGACTTCACAAATTAGGGTTTAAATTTAGGAATGTGCAAAAAGGAAATGAAAAGCTTTTTTCCATTTAACTATTCAATTAATTACATTTATGCCACGAGTCTACATTCTGGATGTGGCCAATATTCGGTGTCATTGTTGGTCCGAGCGTACTCATAACATGTCATTAGACATGATCATACATCTAAATATAAGCAAAAAGTATAATTTTAAAACATTCGGAGGGTCAAGTTTTGTAAAAGAAACAATTCGGAACCGGTTCGCCCTTGATTAGTAACACTTTTAGGATGTTACAATATCTGTCCCTTGGGATCATTCTTCCTAGAATGATGGTCAAGCTAAAGTGAAAGAGTGGGATCATTCTTCCTAGAATGATGGTCAAGCTAAAGTGAAAGAGGAAGGAGTTACTTTTACCATCTATCTCACTTCAAAACTTGCCTAATATCATAGATAGAATTGGTTCATACTAAGACTTTGGAATTCCTAAAGCATGTATGACATAAACGTTCACATAAGATTACAAGGTGGCAGACCGTGATATGAAATTTCTAAGAATCATTATGGAAAGAAAGTTACTACCTCAAACGTTTTCATCGAAATTTCTAATAACATTCTGAAAAAAGAATCATGGGCACGATTCACGTGAGACATCATGTATGAAGCAATATTAGGATCTGAGTACCTTAGTCAACTGACATGAGTTCATAAGACATAAATGGTACAGATTTGAGCATATGTCACTCTCTATATGAAGTTATGCGATATGAAACATGGGTACATTAGACACGGAGCAAGAACATGGCTACTATGCCTTGAGAGATACATGATATATAGCCATTAAGTTTAACAATACTTCTCAATTATGCTCTTCTTTCTGAATACTACACTTCATTAGCTGCAACTCGTAGCTCCCACAAGGGTATATAATTATTCTTACCAAGGTCTAAGTCTAATTTCATTCCTCTTATTGTGTTCAAGTCTAACTCGGAGTCACAAGATGCTACACATAAGATGATCATACTAATCTAAATCACATAACCATTTATGTACTTGTAGGGACTTTCATCCCAAAAAATACTATTTCTTCTTACCACTTTGTTAGATAGGTCTCAAGTTCTAATTAAGAAGTCATCAATCACATAATGCAATCATCCATCTGCTTTCAACACCACATTCAAGCCTATTACTATACCCACTTCATAAAATTCTAGGTAACTAATTCTTCTATAAATTTCCTATATTCCTATCATCTATACCAGCTAAAATATCATGAATTATTATAAAAAGGAAGCAAAAAATATTCTTTTCTAGATACTGCATATAACTAAGCCTCATCTCAATTTTCCTCTACACTCAAAACCTTATGTGGAATAAACATACTACGATACTCACCCTAAGGTGTGTCTACCCTCTCATCTAAGTCAATACTCAGTTGTTATCAACATCACTATAAGAAGTTAGAGCGAAAAATCATAAGCATGATTCATTCGAGAAATTTGATATGAGAACATGCATGATGTAACATTATTTCACTAGCCATTAAAGGTATATCACGAGTTTAGTAACTGAGCGTATTGTGAAGCATGATTGCACATATATATATTTCATGATTCGTGTAACATAGAGTTGAAAAATTCTTTTAATATAGTTTTATGTGTCGTCTGATTCTCGTCGACATGATTTGCAATTGTAAGCTAACACATGTCGCTTTGATTCTTTCTGTCACGACCAAGACCATCGTGATTGGCACCCACACTAACCCTCCGATGGGAAAACCATTACTACAACCCATTTACACAACTTAATGAAAATAGGAACATTTAAAGATACGGAAGCTGGTTTAAATGTCTAAAGGAAAATAGGGAGTTCCCATAAACTCCAAAAGTCTAACAAAACAATTACGGAAAACAACGCCTAGAACCTGAAATTCAATGTACCAAAACTCTAAAGTTCAACAAGTCTAAGAAAAGGGGGTACAACCCCGAAACTAAACAAACGAATATCTAAAGTACTAATCTAAGTCCAAAGAAAATGGACTAAGCAAAAAGAGAACTCATGGCAGCATAGAAGAACTGGCTCACCCTTGAATTCGGTCTCGATCATTGATCTCCTAGCTGAGGTCTATCAATAGTCGCCTGAAGATGCTTTGTACTCAACAAAGAACGAGCAAGTGCAGTAGCAGTACACAACCACAATGTACTGCTAGGATCACGTGACTATTCCAGTAAGCGAAACATACATAAGCAGTCACAACATAGTGAACATGACATGTTCAGAACATATATACACATTGGTTATCATTTCAGGAGCAATGTACAAATACACATTCTCAATAAAAAGTAGATATGACAATTCAATAACCCTATCATGGAACTCATACCCAAACTGTTAGTGTGCTGGAATGTGACACCCGATCCCAATTAGTGTGTCGGAACGTGACACCCGCTCCAATATAAGTGTCGGTACATGACACCCGATTCCAGTTAGTGTGTCGGAACGTGACACCTGGTCCATTCAACACAACTACAATCACAATCACACTCATATGTCCATACTCATAGTCATACAATCAAGTGTTGAATCATGGCACACATTTGTTCATTTATACTCATTTCATTAGGTTTGATCAACAAGGCTTCATTCACATACATACATGCATTACAATGAAGCAATTACCAACATACATCACGCAAAACATGAAATCAAACCATCACCTACCTCGAAACCAAGCTTGAATCCCCTAAGGCACTTGAATCTTCCCTTTTCGGATTCTTTCTGCTTGTTCTAGATCTACAAACAATTAATATACACAAGGATCAACAAATTAAGGTCCAATTATCCGGATTATAACAAACCCAATAACCCAAGACCAAATCCATGATCCTAAGGTGCAGCTAGGGATTTTTCCCACCATCAACTTCAGGCTAAAATCCTCCTCCAATGATAATTACCCATGAATCTAAGTTCTACGGATCTAAAAAGGGATTAGGGGAGTAAAATCCTTGCCTTTAGCATAAAAAGTCGTGTAAAATTGTCAAGAAATCACTTGAGGTCATCTCTTAGCTCTCAAGAATGAAAATTGTAGAATAATAAAGTTTTTGGGGTTTTTCCTAGACTTAATTCGCGACTGAGCCGTTATGATGGACCTTATTCTGCCACAACAGCCCCTCCCTGGCGGGAATAATCCCGCCACAGCGGCTTACACAGAGACAAAGAGTTGGAATTTGAGTTCCAAACCCCCATTTCATAACACACTTTTAACTCATGACATTCAAAAGCTACTTGTTCACGCTAAGGTCAGTTTCGGGAGTTCTACTCACCTGAATTCAATCGTACGGGTTCCTTAACGTTTTAGATATCTACTCATATGATCAATTTCATAATTAGATCCCCCATGCATTATTGGATTTTCCTATACCTCACTGACTCAAATTTCGTTCAAATCTGGACTAGGCTAGGAATTTTCAAGTCACTACTCAAAAGTTTTATGTCCAAATTCTTTCCCCATTGGCTTTTCCATAACGATGGGATCAGGTCGTTACAATAGACATCAATTTGCCCATAACTCTTCCCCTAATGATCAAATAGGAAAGAGTAGCTAAAGTAAGGGTAGAGTACTACCTAAATCGTTATTGAACAACTAGGGATACTTGTCTTCGCATGTCCTTCTTGGACTGTCCATCCGTCTGTGGATGTAAAGTTGTACTAAAAGTGAGTTGAGTGCTCAACTCATCATGCAATTTTCTCCAAAACTTAGATGTGAACTGCGTACCATGGTCTGAGATGATAGAAAGGGGCACACCGTACATCCTCATTATCTCTTTCACATAAACCTTGGCCAACTGCTGAGCATTATAGTCAATTCTGACTGGAATAAAGTGGGCTGACTTAGTCAATGTGTTAACCACTACCCAAATGAAATCATACTTTCCTAAAGTTTTGGGAGACCAACCACAAAATCCATAGCTATCCTTTCCCACTTCCATTCCGGAATTGGCATTCTCTGAAGCAAACCTTGTAACACCCCAGAAATTTGTAGGCTTAACTAGAGCTTGTCGTAAGTATTAGAGCCGTAAAACTTCATTCTCGAACTTAGAATGAAGGTTTTATGGGTTAAACATCAAGGTATGACCCCCCAAGGAACAACCAAGGGTCCTTGAGGAGGACCCTAAAGCCTAACCCAAAACTGCCCAAAGCAAGTGAACCACATATAGGACCTACGGGGCATAGGTCCATCCATACCTTGTGAGGGAGGCTCGTGGGTCAAGACCCTAAGTGGAGAGTTGCATAGAACCACCTACGGACCTCAGGATGCCTCGTAGACCCACTCACGGTCTGTGGGTCATGCCCGCAATCTGCCCAAGGTTCAGCCAAGGTAAGGGTTTTTATGTAAATTCCTAATTAAGTTAGTTTAATTTAGGGTCATTTTATATTGTTTTAATAGAACTATATAAGAATTTTTAAGCCATTAACTAACCCTTACATCTCATAAATCCTAAGACCTAAATCCATAACTAACTTTTCCCCCAAAAACTCTCTCTAGAACTCTAAGGAAGAAGAAGAACAAAGTCAAGCTAGGGTTTGAAGTAGAGGCCTTTTCAACTCAATTTCATGGGGATTCTTCATCAAGGTATGGTAGTCTTTGATCCATAGATAGTTTTCATCCATGGAGTCCCTCCAAACTCAATTTCAAAACTTATAACTTTACCCAAAAAAGCTAGGGTTTTACTCCAAGTCATGGATTCACTTCAAAAACGATTCTAATGGTTTATTGCTTTATGTTATGATCAAATTGATGATTTACTACTGTTTTTATGGTGAATTCCTCAAGAATACATAAATTACCCTATTTTTCCAAATTGGATCTTAAAGTGTGAATATTGATTGATGATTGTAGAATGCTATAAAATTATGAATGCTATGAATTGATTATTTGAATCATGTTATTATCCATGCTTAATGTAGTAATTATAGGTGTGTTGATTGAATGTGATCCATGGTCCTTGAAGGGCAAATTCTGAGAATTTTATATAATCATGATGCTTATGTACATGCTTTGTAAATACTTTGAAAGTAATGTGATTATGATTATAATGTAATTGTGATGATGTGGAAGGCTTTCCTCACCTAAATGAAGGTAGGCCAATGGTATCCCTTTCATGTGTGAATAAAAATGATCTTGATTGATATACCTTGAATCGGTAGGCTAGGGCATCCCTTTCTTGTGTAACTAAAAGTTATCTTGACTTAATAAAACTTGAATCGATAGGCCAATGGCATCCCTTTCATGAATGACTAGTGAAGTATGCTAAGGCTTATCTTGAATCGGTAGACCAATGGTATCCCTTTCATGATGAGTCAATGAACTATTATAATGATGAACCTTGAATCGGTAGACCAATGATATCCCTTTCATGAGGATTCAATGAGCTATTTTAATGATGTACCTTGAATCGGTAGGCCAATGGCATCCCTTTCATGTGTAATAATGTTAAAAGAGAATTAACTACTCCATGGGAGTTTAATGTTTAACACCGAGTGGATATTGTGGGGTGGAAGCTCTTCCTATATATGACCGGGTTTCTAGTAACAACCTTATTATCCCATAACTATGTGCCCACATATGTTATTAGCTAGTGGATCCACCTAAGCTAAAATTTTACCGGTTCTACCTTAGGCAAGTAGACCAAATCTTTTCGGTGTGGGACATGACACCGGATTCCATGATTTGCTCATATGGTCTATGTCGGTTAAGACTTATTCCCACTATGAACAAGAATATGAGTTATGTACTATGGTTACTCAAAAAGTTCTATAAAGTGTGGGTGGGGGTATGGGACTTCATCCATGCATTGCATAAGTAGGCTTTGAGAGTAGTTATGTTGTGTTCCTCAATGTATAATTACTTATGAAATGATGAATGCTTAACTTAGATTGTTGCTATGAGTTGCTTTCCTTGAAATGACTTATTAAATGTGAATGTTCTTTGTCTAATAAATATTAACTAAAGATGAGAATAAAGAATGGTAAGTATGATTATGGTGGCCTAAAAGTGGTACTTAGTGTATATGAGATTATGAGATATTTATCTATACATTGCATAAGTATAACTTAGGGTTACGTATGAAATGGTTTTATTATGTTATAATGATTTATATGATGGATATGCTTGTGACTTATGCTTTTATACTAATGTTCAAGATGATTCTAAAACTTGGCATATAGCATGGTTTTCAACTAAAATTTCCTTTTTAGCATGTTTTAAAGGTTTTATTGCATGACTATCATACTTGGTGCATTTTTGTACTAACCCATATTTTCTACATTTTTCACAAAGTGTAGGTTTCGGCAGTGGCGGAGCCAGGATTTTCAGTAAGGGGGTTCAAAATCTAAAAATATAGACACACGAAGTAGCCGAAGGGGGGTCGACATCTACTATATATACCTAAAAAATTATTTTAACCATGTATAAATCATATAATTTTCCGCCGAAGGGGGGTCGGATGACCCCCCTCATTGTAAGGTGGCTCTGCCACTGGGTTTCGGTGTTTGTGCTGATCTTCCTTCTTGATTAAGCTTGGATCGACTATTCTCCTAGCTTGTGGTGAGTCCTCAAGATTCGAAGATGTATGATTCATTAGTAGTTTCTTTCTAGTTATTTCCTTTTGGATTATGTTGAAGGGATGTGCCCCTATTTTTTATTCAAAGATTGTATTAGATGGCTAAATTGAGACAAGTTAGACTTCTGCTTGCTTTTATAAAAAACTTTGATTGTATGGATAAAAGTTTTAAATTCCGCATCATTTCTTATATCTTATGTTATGATATGCTAAAAGCTTGTATGAGACCCCTTCGGGGTCAAGTACGCCGTGTTACATCTAGGGTGTACCCCTGGGTCGTGACAAACCTGCAGGCCTTTGATGCTCATACTTTATTTGCTGATAGTTTTGACACTTAGCCGCATGCTCAACTATGTATTTCTTCATGACATATCACCAATAATGTCGTTCCAAGTCTTGGTACATCTTGGTCACACCCGAATGAATAGAATACCGCGAACCATGAGATTCCGTCAACAATTTCTGAATCAAGTCATCTACTCGAGGAACACAAATGCTTCCTTTAAAACTAAGCACACACCCCACATCAAAAGTTGTATCTTGTGCATTGTCAGACACTGTCTTCTTTCTGAGCTCATTCAAACTGTCATCCTCAAACTGCTTGTCCTTGATCTCCTCAATGAATGTGGCCCTCAACTCAATGCTAGCTAACATCCCACCTTTTTTTAGATGCCTAACTGTATGAACTTATATTCCAAGGTTTGAATTTCCTTAGCCAAAGGTCGCTTGGATACACTCAAGCAAGCTAGACTACCCATACTCACCGTCTTTCAGCTTAATGCGTTTGCCACCACGTTAGCTTACCTGGATAATACTGAATGGTCACATCATAATCCTTGAGTAACTCCATCCACCTTCGTTGTCTCAGATTTAGGTCATTTTGAGTGAATACATGGTGTAAGGTTATGATGATCAGTAATACCTCACACTTGACACCATAAAGGTAATGCCACTAGATCTTAAGGGTAAACACTACCGCTGCCAACTCCAAATCATGTGTCGGGTAGTTCCTCTCATGCACCTTCAACTGTCGCGATGCATAAGCTATGACTTTTTTATCCTACATCAATACATCACCCAAACCCGAATGTGAAGCATCACAATAAACAATGAAAATTTTACCTTCCACCAGCAGTTCTAGAATAGGTGCTGTGGTCAAAAGAGTCTTGAGCTTTTGGAAGGTCTCTTCACACTTGTCAGTCCACTTGAAAGGTACCTCCCTTTTGGTCAACCTCGTCAAATGTGTGGCAATAGAAGAAAAATTCTTCTCGAACCTACAATAATAGCTAGCTATCCCCACAAAACTCCTAACTTCAGTCACAAAGCTGGGCCGGACCCAATTCTCAACCGCTTCAATCTTTTGGGGATCTACCATTACCCTTTCCCTTGAAACTACATGCCCCAAAAAGGCAACTGAATCCAACCAAAACTCACACTTAGAGAATTTAGCATACAACTTTTGTCTCCCAAGAACACCTAGAACAATACGAAGATGGTCGACATGGTCTTCCTTACTCTTCGAATAAACCAAAATGTCATAAAAAAACTATACCAAACGAATCCAGGAATGGTTTGAACACATCACTCATCAAACTCATGAAAGTTGCAGGCGCATTTGTTAACCCAAACGACATCACTAGAAACTCATAGTGTCCATAGCGGGTTCTGAACGTCGTCTTTGGTACATCCTCAGGACTAATCTTTAACTGATGGTAACCAGACCTTAGATCAAACTTCGAGAAAACTGATGCACTTTGCAACTTGTCAAAAAGATAATCTATTCGAGGCAATAGATACTTATTTCGAATGATGACCCTATTCAACTGTCGGTAGTCTATGCACATCCTCATACTACCATCTTTTTTCTTTACAAACAAGATAAGAGCACCTCACGGGGAAGCACTAGGACGAAAAAACCTTTCTCTAGAAGTTCCTAAATTTGAACCTTAAGCTCTCTAAACTCTGTCGGGGCCATACGATAAGGAGGAATGGAGATGGGGTAGGCACTATGTTCCAAATCAATGCACAAATCTATATCCCTATCCGGGGGGATACCAGGCAAATCGGTAGGAAAAACTTTTCTAAATTCTGACACCACATGAATAGACTCAATAGAGGGAGACTCGACCTCAACATCCCGAAATATTAGCCAAATATACCAAGCAACCCTGCCCCACTATTTTCCTAGTCCGAATGAAGGATATGACCTTAGATGGCTTAGGCTTGTACACTCATTCCCACTCTAACTTTTCCCTACCCGAGATCTCTAGAGTCATAGAATTAATATTACAATTTAACACAACATAATAAGGGACAACCAAGTCATGCCTAAGATTATATCAAAGTCAGTCATATCCAAAATAACCAAATCAGCCCAAGTTTGGAAACCCATAAACATAACAGGACAAGCACGATAAACATGGGTGACTATGACAGACTCTCCAACTAGGGTAGAAACATGGATGGGGGCATCAAGTACATGATAAGCTATATCAAATCCCAAGGCAAACTAAACTGACACATAGGGATAAGTAGAACCCGGATCAAACAAAACAGTAGTCATCCGGTCACAGACAAGAATAATACATGTGATCACTGCATCAGACGCCTCAGCCTCGATTTTGCCTGGAAAGGCCTAACACTGAGCCTTATCATCTTGACGGGGGACAACCTTGCCTGGCTGCACTGCTTCCCTACCTGCATTACCATTTCCCCGGCCTCCACGGCCTCGTTGATTTCCTTTTCGCCCACCTTGTGGACGCCCTCTACCATTATTACTGTTACTCGCGGGTACCATTGCTCTAGTCTGCTACTGTGCGGATTCCAACATGTGCGGTTGGGGACAATATCTCCTTATGTGCCCAGGTTCCCCACAATTATAACAAGTACGATCAAAAGAAGGTTTGCCGCTAGCCGAAGACGCGACTGCCTGGCTATCCTGAATAAAATTGTGTGGTGGGGTTCCTGAATAACTACATATAGAAGCGGGGATGGCAGATTAAATTAGTCGGGCAGCAAGCATCAGCCTACCTGAACCTTTGGAGTAAGAACCCTGAAAGTTACACGTGCTTTTGTCTTTCTTATCCAAAGCCTTAGCCTGTCCATCACATCTAACTCCCTCTACTTTCTTCACAAAGTCGGTTACCTCATTGAAGCTTTTTCCTTCAGAAGTCATGTAAACAAACAATACCTGAAGTTCGGGGTTCAATCCTTTGACAAATAGATGAATCATCTCCTCCTCAGTAGTTACCAATTGTGTAGCGTATCTAGACAAGCCATGAAACTTAGCTTCATAAGCAGCTACACTCATACCAACTTGCTCCAAAGCCATTCACTCACTCTTTTTGCGATCTCTCAAAGTTCGGGGAACATACTTTTCCAAAAATAGAGCATGAAACTGTGTCCAAGTGAATGGGGGTAAAGCTGACGATCTGCATTCCACAAATGCTCTCCACCACTGCTTAGCCTTACCCTGAAACTGGAAAGTCACAAACTCGACTCCACGGTGATGGACAATACCTAATTTATGCAGCCTTTCATAACAATCCAAGATGAACTCATAGGCGTCCTCACTCTCAGAACCATGGAACACATGAGGCTTCAGTTTCAGAAACTTAGTCAGCATCTCATTCTCATTAGGGGATAGAAAAAGGCATAAGTGCCTACAGTTCCACCCACCTTGGGAACAGTGACATCAATAGGGGGGTTGGTGGGAGTTTGAGTTGCTTGAACTATAGGAAAAACTCCAGGACCAACCAATCCTTTCAGAAAAGTCATAATCTGTTGAGCTAACATTGGGTCTAAGGGAGGAATACCTGTAGTCTCAACCTGCACCTCTTTCTCTTGTCCAACATCCTCATCATTCTCAACCTCCACATTCTCTTTTATCTCTTCATTATGCGCAGGAGGCTCCTCATTTCTGGGAGCATTCTCAATTGAAGCTCCACCCCTAACGGGTGCTACCCTTCTTCGGCCTCTACCCCTTGCTCTTCCTCTACCCCTGCCTCGATCGCGGCCCCTTACTGCATACTCCTCAGCTGGCTCATTGACGAGAGATATGGGCCTGACACCGTTGAAGTGAGTGTTAACCATCTGTGGACAGAAGAGTGAAGGAGATTAGATACCAATTGAAATCAAGTTATAGCACGAAAGGAGACAAGAGAAAATAGAAAGATTTTCTAAAGTCCTATAGCCTCTCGAAGAAAAGTACAGTACCATTTCATAAGACTCTACTAGAATCGTACACAGAGATCAACGAAACTAGGGATTTGATACCAATTTTGTCACGATCCAGATCGTCTTGATTGTCACCCAGACTAACCCTCCAGTGAGAGAACCATTACTACAACTCATCTACGCAACTTAACGAAAACTAGAACATTTAAAGATACATAAGCAGGTTTAAATGTCTAAAGGAAAATAAGGAGTTCCCATAAACACCAAAAGTCTAACAAAATAATTACGGAAAACAAAACCTAGAACCTAAAAGTCAATCTACCAAAACTCTAAAGTTCAACAAATCTAAGAAAAAGGGGTACAACCCCGAAACTAAACAAACGAATATCTAAAGTACTAATCTAAGTCCGAAGAAAATGGACTAAGCAAAAGGAGAACTCATGGCAGCCTAAAAGAACTGGCTCACACTTGAATTCGGTCTCGATCATTGATCTCCTAGCTGAGGTCTATTAATAGCTGCTTGAAGATGCTTTGTACTCAACAAAGAATGAGCAAATGCAGTATCAGTACACAACCACAGTGTACTGCTAGGATCACACGACTATTCCACTAAGCGAAACATACATAAGCAATCACAACATAGTGAACATGACATGTACAGAACATACATACACATTGGTTATCATTTCAGGAGCAATGTACAAATACACATTCTCAATAAAAAGTAGATATGACAATTCAATGGCCCTCTCATGGAACTCATACACAAACTGTTAGTGTGATGGAATGTGACACCCGATCCCAATTAGTGTGTCGAAACGTGACACCCGCTCCAATATAAGTGTCAGTACGTGACACCCGATCCAGTTAGTGTGTCAAAACGTGACACCCGGTCCATTCAACACAACTACAATCACAATTACACTCATATGTCCATACTCATAGTCATACAATCAAGTGTTGAATCATGACACCCGTTTGTTCATTCATACTCATTTCATTAGGTTTGATCAACAAAGCTTCATTCACATACATACATGCATTACAATGAAGCAATTACCAACATATATCACGAAAAACATGAAATCAAACCATCACCTACCTCGAAACCAAGCTTGAGTCCCCTAAGGCACTTGAATCTTCCCTTTCCGGATTCTTTCTGCTTATTCTAGGTCTACAAACAATTAATATACGCAAGGATCAATAAATTAAGGTCTAATTATCTGGATTATAACAAACCCAATAACCTAAGACCAAACTCATGATCTTAAGGTGCAGCTAGGGATTTTTTCCACCATCAACTCAGGCCAACCCCCCCTCTCCCCAATGATAATTACCCATTAATATAAGTTCTACGGATCTAAAAACAGATTAGGGGAGTAAAATCCTTACCTTTAGCATCAAAAGTAGTGGAAAATTGTCAAGAAATATCCTAGGGTCGTATCTTAGCTCTCAAGAATGAAAATTGCAGAATAATAACATTTTTGACGTTTTTTCCCGACTTAATTCGCGACTAAGCTGCTACGGCAGACCCCATTCCACCACAGCGGGCCTCCCTGGCGGGAATAATCCCACCGCAGAGGCTTACACGGAGATAGAGAGTCGGAATTTGATTTCCAAACCTCTATTTCACAACACACCTTCAACTCATGACATTCAAAAACTACCCGTTCACGCTAGTCAGTTTTGAGAGTTCTACTCGCCCGAATTCGATTCCGTAAAGTTGTACGGGTTACTTAACGTCTTAGCTATCTAAATATGTGATCAAATTCATAATTAGAGCCCCCATGCATTACTAGATTTCCCTAGACCTCACTGACTCATTTTGTCCAAATCTGGACTAGGCTAGGAATTTTCAAGTCACTACTCAAAATTTTTTGTCCCAAATTCTTTCCCCATTGGCTTTTCCATAACGACGGGATCATGCTGTTACACTTTCGAACCCATTAAGTGGTATCAAAGTCCATGATCCGATGGTTCATTGAGGTTGAAGAGAGATTCAAGTGATTTCAAATCAATTTGCAACAAATTTGTCGATAATGAAGATTTATGTCCAACTACACGTGGAGAATAAATTAAACTATATTCTCAACAATCTTGCTGCTTCATCTTTAAAAACAAAATCAATTTTCAACTTATGCTTACTTTTACGCATGGGCTTCAACTTTCAACCCCGGCTAACTTTTAAGGCTTGGGCTCCACTTTTCAACTCATGCATATATATTACTTTTAACGCATGAGTTCTACTCTCAACCCTGCTTATCATAACATTTAACACATGACTCCAATATTATTAACCTTTGTTTACTTTAGCACACATGACTCCAATTTTTAACCCATATCACATTTTAATCATTGTAAATAGCAGTGATATATGAAGATTGAGTGAAGAAAACGGAACAAATTTTGTCAAGAAAATTCAGTCAAAAGGGGAGATTTGTTAGAGTTTTGCTCCTATTTTTCTTACCATCTTCAAGTTTTACTTTTCCCTTGAAGGAAAGTCAAAGCATTACCATAATTATTTTTAATTTTCTAAAAAGGAAAATATAATTCTCTTCCATATTTGGTTATTCTTTCCTTAGAGGAAAAGTTTGGAACTCTATAAATTGAAGACGTCTCTTCTCGATCATAAGAAAAAAAACACAATAACATCCACAATGTAGTCATTAAAAAAGTTTGTTTATGGGGAAATTTTCTTTACACAATTTTATGCTTTTTTAAATATGTAGGCTAATTGGTCAAACCATAAAATAATATTATATTTCTTTTAATATAGTTTTATGTGTCGTCTAATTTATTGCCGACATGAATTGCAATTCTAAAGTTCCTCATGACACCCTGGTTCTTTCGAATTCAACAGTGATCTCTCGTGTGGTTGTTGTGAGAATTTGGCCGCCCTCTCAAAAAAGACCCTTCCAATAGCTTTATTATATAAATTCTAGGATTTTGAGATATAGAAGTTTGACCAAAGTCAATAAAATAAAACAGTTGGGAATCAAGTTTTGTTGGCTCCATTAGGGTTGCATGGTTATTTTTGACTTAGGTGGATGGTTTGCATGAGTCTCGAGGGTTTTGAGAGTGATTCAGACCATTGAGTTGATTTCTAGTTGAAATATGGAATTAAAGTTGACAACAATCAACATTTGGTCAAGACAATATTGTGGAATTTTCCTAGATAGTCATTCATGTTTGGAAAATTACCTAATAATATCACTTTTGTTTGTTTTAGGACTACAATATCACCTAACTTTGCATATTTTCTTTAAAATATACTTGACACAAAAAAAAATATTTTTCTCTCTCCTATGTCACATTATTCTTTTTTTACTAATAATTAAAAAAAAACAACTTTTTAAATCAACCTATATAATATACTCAGTAAAAATAACAATTACATAGCGTAAAGTGAACATTTTTAAACAACTCATATTTGTTTTCTATTATCACGGTTAACACTAATTATTTATTCTAAATCATTTTTCAAATCATTCATTCTTTAAGTTCTTAAAAAATGTGCAAGATGAACATTAAAAACAAGTAAAAGTGAACCAAAAAAAAAGTGACGTTAGAGAACAATTTTCACGTACTAAAAAAATCAAGAATATTATATCAACTAACTCTTTTTACGGATTTTTTTCTAGCAAGTATTCCCTCTGTCCATTTTTATTTATTCATTACGTTATAAATAATTATTCATTTGTGACTTGTTTACTTTAGTAAATCAAGTGATAATTTATTACTTAATTCCTAATTCACTCTTATTATTAATTATAGTCATTTGCCAATGTATTTTTTAAAATATAAAATTTATTATTTTAAAAGATTGATACAGTAAAATTGTCTTTATTATTTTTTAAGAGATATGTCAAATTAATACTGAACAAGTAAAGATGTAAAGATGGACGGAAGGAGTAGAAACTAAATTTTCCAGTTTAAAAGAAAATTAAACTTTTTGTTAAAAACAAATAATATGACATGAAATCCCATTAAAAGTGTGCACTTTGCATATTCTTTAACAAATTAAAAAAGGAATGATTTAGAAAAATAATTAATGTTAAATGTAATAATAGAAAAAAAATGTCTATCTCTTAATATGCTAAAGTAAAAAACTAAAAATGATAAATAATTAAGAATTGTTTATTTATTTTTTACTGAATATAACATATGAGTTATTTTAAAAAGTTAATTTTTTTTAAGAAAAATGAAAATGTGACATGGCATTCCAATAGGAGAGAGAATTTTCTTTTGTGTCAAGTATATTTTGAGGAAAATATGTAAAGTTAGGTGATATTGTAGTCCTAAAACAAACATAAATGATATTACTAGGTAATTTCTCAAACATGAGTGACTATCTAGGGAAATTACTCTTGTTTTGAGCATTCCATCATGTTCATAGTGTGTTAAAACTATGATTCATTTGTATATATAATTTGTGACAGGGGTACCAGGCATCAAAACGTCAAAATGATCAAACTAAATTTTTCCTATTCTTGTGCAACTCTATTTGGTCATCGCAACCGCCATATTTTTAGCGAGGAGGTTCAAAATATGAAAAGTAAACACATGAAAAAGTCAAAGGAAGCTGAATATATATATATATATTACCATACATAATTAAACATTGTAAGTTTTTTTTGCCGAAAAGGATTCGGATAAATCCCCTTAGCCCTATCCTAGCTCCAATCACGATCGCGTGGCTAAGAGTTACTCTATCTCTCTCTCTTAGAAATTAAAATGCCGAAATTCTTCGTTCTTTTTCTCTATTATTAATTCAGCAAATTTGGCACCAACTTGAATTGAGTACTGTTTACTCTTTGAAACTTGTCTGTATAATCACATGAAAACTTCTTCTCACTAATTTCTTTTTTTTCCTTTTTTGCCTTGACTCATTTAAAAAAAGATAATGTTTGACGAAAAAGTGACACTACTTTATATTTTGGCATTTTGGTTTCTTTTACTTTAGAATCATAACTGTCAACAAGGGACAAGTAGTGTGAATCAATCGTAAGAATTGTGATGGTATGAATAGAATCTCTTCACACTTTATCAGAGGTGTTTTTGGAACTGACCTCCTAGGAGCGTTTTCTTCTTATATGAATTTTACGCGGAATGATTTCACATTAATCAAGATCTCAATACGAATATCAAATGCTTGATAGGAAATAAAATAAAAATGGTTGGAAGAAAAGTTTACTTTTTAGGGATAATTCATTTATCAATGGTCCAAAGTCGTGTTTTGTGTTGCTAAATTTAAATGATAGTCCCAATATGGTACTTGTCTACTTAGTTGTCAATTAAACAATTAGTTCATGTTCTAAATATTTAATTTCACAAGATCTAGTACTTTTGGTAGTATGATTGACAAAATAAAATGTACATTCAAGTATATGTATTTATTCGTTGATACTTATGTTATACTAAAACGGAAAATATACTAAATGTAAAATTGAATTGCTAAAATATGGAAACACTTTGACAAATAGAACTATAACTTTAGACGCCATGTATTTACAATGATAAGTGACGTTGTTAAAGTGTTTCCACTAGATATATTGTTAAAATTAATTCATGATCTGTAAATGAAGCATCCTTGAATATAACTTAAGATTATTCTTCAATCTTCATTATGTGATTAAGAGTCTAAGTTTTTCTTGACTCTTTCTATTTAAGAGGCAATTGAGATATTAACTAGAGCCTTATTCGTTAATACATTCAAATATTTTCCATTGTGTGTTTGGTATGAAGGAAAATATTTTCCACGGAAAATGATTTTGTAGAAAATATTTTTTTTGAAAAATAAGTGAGTCTCTTACTTATTTTTTTAGTATTTGATAAGTAAGTAAAAAATGTTATCCCAAATATTATCTAGCAAAGCGTTATGTGAAGGCGGGTAGGGATGGGAGTGGGGGTTTTGAGTTGGCGGGGGTGGAATGATCAAGGATTGGGTGGGTGAGAAGAGACAATAAACTTGGAATGTCATTTACGTAACTTGTTTTCCCTACTTCCATTAGAGAAGTCATTTTTCTCATTTTAAGAAGTTTGTTTTCCAAGAGAAAATGTTTTCCAAATTGATCAACCAAACATAGAAAAAATGAAAAATGTATCGAACACATCCCATGTCTAATAACTATTTCAATTTCTCTTAATATGATTTAAAAATTATTTCCTTCCAATCATGCTCATGAAGTAGTAACAAGTGTTGGGTAATTACAAGCATGACAGTATCACTTTGATATTAAACTCTTTGTCCAAACACAGTTTTAATTAAGGAAGTGTATACGTCAACCTATTTTGGGGTGTCTTGTATGGTTTGAGATTCTTTTGAAGAATTCAGATTTCTTAAGAGATATAAATTGTAAATGACTTAAAGATGAGTCATATCTTTCAAAGTCGTTACGTAAAAAGTTAAAGTATCATATTAAATGCTTAAAAGCTATTTTAACTTAAAACATTTATAATAAGACAATCTAAATTAAACATGCTCTAAATCTATTTTGAAGTTGAGTTAATTATTTATTTCAAGGTCTATATTCATATAACTATGCTTTAAACAAAGAAGTTCAAAGTATAAGAGTTATTTTTTTCAAAAGTAGCCAAATTATAAAATTTAATTCACTATTTGAATTAACTCAAACAATTATTAAATCATTTGGATCCTATCCGAATATTTTGTAAATACACTTTTTAAGGGAAAAACTTTTCAGAACGGATTTCTGAAATTCCAAAACAAAATTAGTTGGCGACTTTATTCATTAAAGCCAAGATATTGAAAATGGATCATATATAAGTATTCTTCCCGATAAAATGAAATCTAGATGTAGAGGTGATCCCTCCACTTGTTTCCAAGCTTCTTACACCACCTCGATATAATCTAAATGGACAACTTAATAATAAGTATAGTACTACATATGATGTAGCCAACACACAATTTATTTCTAACATTCATAGGTCCTTATTATTATTCACTTTAACATATATAGGCCACCCAACATGCATACATTAAAGATGATATCTTGCATACTAAAATAAGTAAATAAAACGCTAAAATCTCAGGAGTTTGTGATTTTTAAAATGGACCAAACATAAAGGAACTAGATTAAAAAAAGTTTTTTTTTTGGGTCATTGATGGATCAATCTAAATTTCAAAAGTCTTCTCCATTGAAAGCTTCATTGAGGAAAACATCCCATTCCCATGCATCATTCTCATGTGTAGTTTCAGCAAAGTATTCGTTGATTCCCATAGCATTCTCCTAATCATTGTGACAAACATTTAAAGTGAGTTTTTTGTGTAAATTATAATATAAAAAAAATAAAGTTATTCTGGTCGATAATAATAAGAATAAAACTTTGAACTAACCTCCATGGAATAGTTAAATCCATTAACATTAGGAACTATTGCATCATTTTGAACTGAAGACGGATCATTATGTTCATTGATGTAATTGTTGTTGTTACTCATGTTATTATTCCAATTTGAATGGGCATTCTCCAAACCAAACGAGGAGGGATTATTCAAGTTGTTATTCCAAGTTGCATTGTCATTCTCCAACCCTAATTGGAAGGGGTTGTTCAATTGTGTACCCGTAGTCACGAGTGGACACGAGACAGACCTGAAATAGAAAGAGAACATGTTCTTAGCTATCATATCATGTTAAACAAGAACAATACAAACATCAATAATAAAATATATTGTTTTTGACTCGTTTTATATGATATTATTACTTCGTTATAATTCTAATATCATTATTATATTTTAAATATAAGAAATATTATCTTGCGAACAATAATAGGTTCTCGAATCAAAAGTTATCAAAACAAACCTTGTAGAATCACAAATATTTTGCCAAAAATTGAAGAGAGAGTTGTCATTACTTTCACCAAAAGTCATTTGTGCCTGCAAAAATGTATGAACTATTTAGTATAGTACAAGAGGGGAGGGGGGGGGGGGATAGGATTTAACAAAGAATAATATTTCATGAATATAAATGTACATGTGATTGTCCAAATATTTGTGTTGGATTCTGCTGGACATCTACCACCATGTTTTGTAGCTGGCTCTATTGCACAAATGAAAATAATTATATAAAAAAAATTTGAGAAAAATAGCTCGAGTTTTTAATGAGATCTTAACAAGGAATAATATTTTAGGAATATTAATGTACCTGTAATTGTCCAAATGTTTGTGTTAGATTCTGCTGGACATCTACCATTATGTTTTGTTGTTGACTCTATTGCGTGAATAAAAAAATAATAATATCAATTTTTTTTTTTAAATATCTCTTTTTTGGAGATCCTAGTTATTGCATTTTAAAAAAGTATTACCTGCAATGGGATATAAGGCGATGAGTTTTGACTTTGAAAAAATGGTAGATTCCCACTTTGTGAAGAACTTGCACAGGAAGGGGTATATGCGTAATTGCTAGAACTATTTGCTATTCCCTTCCCTTTGTTCCTCCAATCTTGATATATGCTCTCCTGGATACTTGAACTATAATAATAACAAAATAATGAAACTAAAAAGAAAATAAAGAGATAATTTTTTTGTAAAGAAATATTATTTGAAAAATAATAATGACCTGTATGGATTAATCCAATTATTAGTATCAAACTGTTGAGGAGCTGTTTGTTGTGCAACAAAGTGAACATCCATCTTTTCTTGTTTCTCCAATTCCATCTAATCAAAATATATTAGACATTAATCAAAATCTTATTGATTATATATATGAGTTGATTTGATGAATTATTTCTAAGAAAAATAATTATTTTCTTGAAATTTGTGATTTCACATTATTTTTCAATGATAAATCAAGAAACGAAATTGGTGAAAGAACTAACTTTTCGAGCCTCGACTCTTTCGAGAGAGAGTTGCAAGTTTCTCTCACACCAAATGAGTTGATGAAGAGAAGGCACTTGCCCTGGTCCTGGTTCGAAATCCCTGTGGAATTATATTTAGACAATTGAATTATACTATAATTTAAATGTCTAAATGAAAGTTTATGGTGACATTGTTGTATTCAACCTTGATGTTATAATTAAGATGAACTATAAAGAAAAACACTTGTGATACTAAATCAAATGACCTTATGTTAGCATCCAAAATCTGCAATTCCAATGTGCTCTTCTTGATTTGTAGCTCCAAATTCTGGATTAAAGAATTTCAAGTTCAAATGATTTGATCAACTTTCCTCATTGGCTCTAGAATGATTAATTAACATTTATTTATTAAGACTATTCTTAATTTTTATTTCAATCTCTCACTTAATTAACAAACTACTCCATTCATCGCATATTAGTTGATCATCCTTATAAAAATAGTTGTCTCATATTAGTTGTCCACTTTACTAAATTAAGAAATCATTTATTAAATTATTCTTATATTACCCTTCCAATTAATTCTTTTTGAAAATGTTCACATTTGTTTATAAAATTCCCAAGAAGTTTTTAAAGAGGTGAATTAGTAAAATTATATTCTTATTTATGATTTCTTAATATACGTGTAAAAAGAAAAATGATCAACTAATGTGAGGCGGAGGGAGTACTAATTAGAATAATAAGGATAGATTAAAAAAACAACTTATAAGACATCAAATTAAGTTGTGCTCACCTCAATCCTGTAGAAATTAGAACACCAACAATAGGTTGAAACATCCAAAGGAAGCCATCATGAGATAGTTTAATTCATTAGTGATAGTCAACTTCACTTAATACAAAAGAAATCAAGTATGAGGTAGTAGGCAATAGTATCTAACATTTCGATAAATTAAAATAGTGTAACACTTATATAACATCACCTGTGTGAGATCGCTCACATTTTCAGTCTGAATCACGAAATAATGGAGGAGGGTTGTCAAGATTCAATCAAAAATAATTTTTCTACCCCATAAAGGTACAAGTAAAATTACATACATGATACTCTTCCCACACCCTACTTGTGAAATTAAACTTAAGCTTGTTGTTGTTGGTGGTGTAACGCTTATATATGTTCTCTTGTAAGTAAGTATGTTTTTAATGGTTAAAGCTAATGGACACTATACTACAAAATAAGTAGCAAGTCTATAGTTTTCTCTGGTCAAAAAAGATTTTGTTAATTATGCTTTGACTGATCTTTTGTTCTCTTTTCTTTAGCAAGTGTACTAAAATATAAAATAATAATATATGTATATGATTATATAAGTTTATTAGTTGGTCAAATTAACTTATTTGCATATTTTATAATTATTAGTCAAATCGCTTATAAGCTAAGCGTCTAAAATTTAAAATCAGTCAAAAGTAATAAGTTGTCACCCCTCTCCATTAATAGATTTCATTTTATAAGCATTTTTATTTGATTGAATATTTCATTCATTTAGCCCTAATATCTTTTCTAATCCTCAAAGTATTCTTTTCAAAATAGAGCTTCTATTTGGTTCCATTTTCACCGTTCGTTAATTTCCTTATACATATTCTTTTTTAATTTATATTTTTAGTAAATAACATTGAACAAAATATAATTAGAGAGAAAATAAATTAATCCAAAAATGAAGGAGTGCGAGGAAGATAAGAGATCCAAACTGTTTATCAAGAAAGTGTAGCTTTCTAGCATCTCCCTTGATGTGGTTCAATTGCCTCAATTTTGCCACCTTTTCCTTCATTAATATACCAAAAAATATATATTAATAATGGTGGGTAAAATTGATCTCGATAATTAAATTTCATTGCAACTCTCTATTAATTACACACTTCTTAAACCTGAAAGTAAAAATTGTTGTTTTAACAAATTACAAATCATTTAGTATTTCATTAATATTGATGGATGTCATTTTCAGAACCTTTTAATTATTACTAACTTCATTTTAATTTGTTTGTTTGATTTTGTATTGACATAAAATATAATAAATTAAAAAAATATTTTTCAATTTTATGGTCTTAAACTATAGATAGATAGAATCTGTGAGAATATCCTTTATTTTGTGGTTATAAACATGTTAGGCAAAAAGTTGAAACAAAAGATTTGTTGAAAAAGAAAAAAACACTCTGATGGAGGAATTGAATGTTTCACGTCACTGAATAAATGGAATCCTGGTGTACTTATTAAACTTATACAATCTTTCGCCCTTTGAAATAACTTTTGAGTGTGAATTAGGCAAATGACATGATCAAAGCCAAAACCGATGTGGCCCCTAGGAAATGAAACAGTTGCGGGGTGGAATTCACACTCTAGATCGGATAGTGGAATCCGAGATAAAAGATATATGGATCTGGGCGTGGAGGGGGAGTAAATGAAATGTCGGATAAAGAATGTCCGGATGAAGAGGGGTGATAAATGAAATCCTGAATGAACAATGTCCAGATCTGGGAGTGGAGGGGGGTGGGGGTGATATATAAGATTTGAGCAATCCTCATTCCTTTGACTTTTGGGGTATGAATTAGACTCAAAACCTAACTTGACATATCTTTTAAAACAAACTAAAAAAAGAATAAACAAATTGAAATGAGTGAGTACTAAATTTAAATTCAAACTTTATTAATTTCACATTCATTTAAAGATTATACGAATTAATTCACATTAATAGAAATAAGACATAATTTTAGAAAAATAAAAATTCCTACAAATACATATCGATAATAAATATGTAAAAGAGTAGAGTAAATATGTAAAAGAGTAAAGTACCTGAACATCAGCCATGTGACTAACCGCAACAAAAGAAAAAAAAAAAGTAAAAAACTCATAAGTTAGTGCTGCAGTAAAAAAAATCAATTCTAGAAAATTTAGAATTAGTTCATGTACGTCAATCTCCTCTCAACCGGAAGCTCAATATAGCGCTGAAGCATGTCTTCAATTCTACAAAAGTAACAATTTAGTAAGAAAATTAATCTAGCTAATCGTTTTGTAGATTAATACCTAACACGATGTAACGACAATGTCTATCGGTATCGATCGTAAATATAATACCTCCTTTGGCTACAGAATTTACTGAGCCGATCAGCAGACGAGAACGCGACAAACAACACGTCCACATCACAACAAATTGCAATCTCTTTCACCTTCTTTAGTAAACAAGTACGCCGCTTAGAAAATGTGACTTGACGTCTTGTCGTCTCTACTATTTTCTTTATCTTAATTATTTTACCCATCTTGAAGATTTTTCAAGGGAGTCTCTTCTCTCCCTTGAAAGGAACAATAGCTAAGAGTGTTGTGTGGAGTGTATGAAAGTTACAATGACTGAAAGAGGAGGCTCCAAAGTAGCTAATTTATAAGGGCAAAAAAGCTATTGAGGTGAAATATGAAATAAATAAAAAAAGTTGGTCAACCTAATCCAGATATGGTCGTGTGACTTTGTTATTAAAAGTTAAATTATCATAATTATGAATACACATTCAGATAATATTAGTGAAGTCTACGCGTTTACATGTGAATATTGTATTAATTAATAATAAATGTATAGAACTATAAAATTATTGTGTGTATGTTATATTATGGGAAAAAGGTCTTAAATTATTCGAACTTTAACCGAAATTGCTGTAACAATATCGAAATTTGGAAATGACTTTTTACCCCCTGCACTATTTAATAGGGTATTTTAAAGGTATATATGTGCCACGTGGACATCATAAATATTGCATCATTATAAATAATAATGTGTCCACGTGGGCACATATATACCTTTAAAATACACTATTAAATAGTGCAGAGGGTAAAAGGTCTTCCATAAAGCTTGGTATCGTAATAGCAATTTCAACCAAAATTAAAGTATTTTTCAGACCCTTTTCCCTTATATTATTAGTACAAATATTTTTTAAAAATAACGTAAAATTAGTAAAATAAAAAGTGTACTTAAAAAAGAAACATGATAACCCACAATTACACTAACTAGGGGTGTACATGACCGGATTGGTTCGGGTTTTTCAAATATCAAACCAAACCATTTGTGTCGGATTTTTAAATCTATAAACCAAACCAAACCAATAAAACTCGGGTTTTTCAACCTCGGATTTTTTCAGGTTTTTCAGGTAAAGTATTCATACAAACATATAATTTACTTGTACTTCAAATATTTCTTTAGTCCTACCAAAATACAACTATCTAAGATGTTTCTTAAAAATATAACACAATATGATATGATTAATGACACTAAAATATCCAACAAAAATATAATAATAATAAAATCACGTAAAACAAATATTGCAAATTAACAAGTCATAATGAAAATGATCATAATTTAAAAGTACTAAATCATGCTAAAATAAGTTTAATAAGTATTAGTTACATGACTAAATATTAAAGGAAATTAAAATTAGATTATGTATTTACAAATATTCAATATTATTGTCGTTCTTAGTGTTGAATTGATTTTATTTTAGCATTAGTATTAATTTGATTTTGATTTAAGCTTTATTATAATTACCAACATCTGTGGACTATAATCTTTTTTGAACCATTCAGAATTCTAATTTTCAAACTTGAAATAATATATTAAAAGATAAAAACTATGAAAAAGTATAAGAAATATTTAAAAATTATATCAAAGTAAATATTTTTATGCATAAATAAAAATTTAAAATTATATATATAATGTCGGATTGGTTTGGTCTCGGGTTTGTTTTTTTTAGTTAAAACCAAACCAATCCAAATATAGTCGGATTTTTTTTTTCAATACCAAACCAAGCCAAACCAATCACTAGTCGGGTTTTGTTTCTCGATTTGCGGTTTGGTTCGATTTTATACACCCCTAACACTAACAATTCAAGAACAAAATTAAATATAGTGAGCAAAATTTTCTCATTGATATCAAAAGTTCAAATTATGTTGGTACGAAAACACACTCTAAACAATAAGGTAATAGAAAGAAAAACTACATTGTAAATGAGCATAATAATATAACACAACTACTTGTTAAAATTAATAATAACAAAAAGGATTATGGTCATGTAGAAATTACAATAGAAGAAACATAAAAGTGATCTACCAAAATGTTTTACATTATACGTATCCCTATATATAAATTAATACACTTACCTCAAATTTTACTCTTTCATCCAGTTTGACTTCTGTAAATATTAGTGTCACATAAAAAATACTACTAATAAAAAATAATATTTATTTTTGAAAAATAAAAAACGACATAATATATATAGAAAATATTACTATTTCACTACCTTTTTCGCATCATCCATCCCTTAATCTGAGTTCTCTATATAGGAATTAGTTAGTGTTTGAATGTGGTTATCTTTAAACTTTAAAGGTTAGTGTTCTCTTGCTCAACCTGAGATTATCTTCGTTCTAGCTTCAAAGATTAAGTATGATTTGTCAAACTTTACTTCTTCTCTCATTGACCCTTATCCAAACATGCTAAATATAGTAATAGTTTTTTTTTTTTGGGTAAAAAAAGTATATTATATTAATCGCTAATATGCATCAATACATATATAGTAGTGACAAACTTGCTTCCATTTTTCGTAGGGTAATTTTGTCCCAACTTAACATATGTAGCTTCCGTTTTGTGGTAGTACTTCCCCAAATGATGTTTCTCTGTACTTGATCGATTTTACTAGTGATGCATCTAGGTAATTTGAAGAATTTGCATTATATGGGTAGGGATACTATTAAGAACAAATTTATTTAACCTAGCTAGTTCTCCCTACAATGTTGAGAAACTTTGTTGACTATCGCGCTAGGTTTAAATGGAGATTGTCAAGTATAATTAATCGGGCGTTCTTTTGTTTATGATTGAAGAACCTAAATATTTTCCAAATGCTTTAATTATCGGATGTATACTTTGGGGATTTTTGGCTTCCTTCAATCCATTTAAATATTTTTCTTTTTTTGGAGAAAATATTTCCAAAGGTATTTTTATTCCATTCAAAAACGTTATTTTTGTGAAGGCTGGATGTCCCGGAGAATATTATTATTTTCTTCCAAGCTTTTGAAATGATATGGGCTAGGTGCAGATGGTACGTCTACATGATTTCAAATTTAAAGATTTTAGATCGGTTTAGGGTTGACTTTTGTAGTAAGGATAGTAAAAGGGGACAGTGTGTGCGTGACAGTTGATGGATTTGCACGTTAGGGAAATTATGTATCCAATCATCATTTGCTAGAAAATGGTCAAGTCTTTCACGAATCAGTTTGGATCTATTTTTAAACTGTTTTTTAACTACGTCTATTGACTACCTTGAAAATCCATATCTGATGCTCACAATAATTTATAGTGTCCCAAAATTCGTTAGTTTTAGATATGCTACCGCCTTTTTTGTCGACAAGACTCATCAATTCATTAAATCCATTAACCATTTGCCATTATAATTATCCTTAATGGTTTTCAAGTTGTTCTACAGTATTTTCCTCAAGTATCTATAGTTTCTAGCATAAATACAACTAAAAAGACAAGAATCCTTAGTAACACGTACCTTAATCATTGCATGAATTTCCTGATTTGTAATAACGATGTCAATTGCCATCCAGCTCAAGCACTGAATCATCCCAAAGGATAACAATCCTCCAGAGTTTCCAACTGTTGGAATCTCAATCATTTTTTGTAAAAGAGAAGTCGTCAAGTAGAGTTTGGTGATTATGCATTTTGGTTTCTACTAAGGTGACTAATGTTGGTTTACCAGTCAAGTTATAAGACTTTAAAATCTCTCCTAAATTTGGCTCCAATATTGTAGCGTCTACAATTCCTGAGGAGGAGGGGATAGTCGTGTTCGAGTCATTACCTAGGAGGTCGACGCTATGTTGTTAGGTACTGTTGGTCCTGGGTTCTCCCCCATGTTGATCTGATCCTCGTTTGGGTAGCTTGCATGTTCACTTGGTATGGGCCTAGAGTGCTCTGTCGATGCAGTATTGTCTCCGGAACTTATTGTAAAGATATGACACTTGGGCTTAATTCAACCTCAAAAGCTAGCTCATGAGGGAAGGATTGTCCAAGTCCATATAAAGAGACCACTAGTCCATTGCCCAACCAATGTAGGACTTTTACCCACTCTAACACCCCCCTTCATGCCAGGCCCAACTTGTGCGTGGACCGGGAGCCCAAACGGGAATGGACCTGGCTCTGATACCATGTAAAGATATGGCACCTGGGCCTATCTCAACCTCAAAAACTAGCTCATGAAGGGAGGATTACCCAAGTCCATATAAGGAGACAACTAGTCCATTCCCCAACCAATGTGGGACTTTTACCCACTCTAACACTTATTGCTGGAAAAGAAAGGGTGGGAAAAACGATGAGTGTGGTGTTGAGTTCGATGGTGGGGCAGGAGTTGAATAGAACGTGTTGTCCCCTAAGTTTACTAGAATACATGATGATGGGAAAGAGAGTGGTTGCTCTGGGTGTTTGAGGGAGGAGCGAGTGTATACATAATAGGTCTATAGATATGATAGGTCTATAGATATGAATTGTATAGAAATAAAAACATCATTTACAAGGGAATGAATTATCTGTTCTTAGTAAATTAGTACGAGTATGAATAAAATTTAATTTATTAGAGTTGTTTAATACCCTATCCGAGTTTAAAAGGTTACTTGTAATCATTCTCAAAAGTTTGCTATTGATTGTTTATGGTCTCCAATTTGAATATGTTTCTTAACTAGAACTCCAATTGGAAGCTCTACACAAATACGTGCATATTGTACTCTTAGTGTCGACGAGGTATATACATCAGTTTTGACCAGCTTCGGCCAGTATTGAGTGCTCATAAAACTATGTCGGCAATTTTGGTAATCGTATCCATATTGCAGAGCTTCTTTCTTTAGCCTCAGAGGCAACAAAATTTGGGTGTCATCGCTTAACAGATAGGACGTATCCATTAATAAATAAACCAAGACCCCTATTGAAGTAGTTTTTTGAGAATTCTCCTCTTTATAAAATTTAGCTATATAATAGTCATTACCCGGATCATAAATATGATTTCCTCTCATACTCCACATCATAGTTAATTTCTTCTTAAGGTAGAGATGACTTATTTTCTTCCCAAAAATCATATCATATCATATATACATATAAAAGAGGATCTTTAATCTGCATACGTGGCGCCACAACACGATTGAATTTCCTTTTTCTCAACTTGTCTATTATTTCCATTTATGACAACCATTCACAACTGACACCCCAGTGGTTTCTCCTCTAAAATACGCATATAAACCTCTTCACCAGATATCCCACCTGTCAACTTCATACAACACCTTCAAGCATTGATTTTAAACGCACCCTACGCTTCTACTTCTTTGGAGTTGCTTGGAACACCATTACAAATCACTACGAAATTGGAAGTTCTCCATCATTGCCTTTGGAATTGCCTCCTAAACATCAAGGTATGCTATTCTATTAATCTCCTCCTTATACTCACTGTTTCCTATTGTTTATTCCCATCGCCTTATACTTATTCCCCCTTCTGGAAAGTTGGATGACCTTGCTAAGCTCCCTTCCACCGCCTTTGAAGTTGCGCTTAATGCCACCCTAAATCCCTATGAACCATTCAGTACTACTAAATCAATCTCCTTCTTCACATAATCTTTAGTCTACGACCTCCTTCTATAATTCTGTACACATGCTTCTAACTTTGCCCCAAAAAATGCCTTCCAATTTAAACACACTTTCGTGTACCTCTGCCTAAAAAATGAAATAACTATTATCACTCACTATGGATTTTACCTTCTTCCTTTCCACTCGCCACACACTACATAGAAAAGCAAACACATCCTGATCCTTTTACATGAAGCTATTGCATATGGGCTATATAATCCTTTGTACAGGTTCTCAAGTTTGCCGCTCATGGTTTCCTTGTACCTTAGACCCGCCTCGCCCCCAAAAGCTTTATACTTCCTCCCATCCTTTGTGAAAAAAGTTAAAGATGATTTTTTGAATAACATAGATTTCTCTAGAATGTCCTAGTGTAGAAACTTAAAAATTTATCTTCAAGAAATATCTAGATATTCTAGAGTAGTTGCTAGAAGAAAAGTTCACTAGAACTTACTTGTAGATGTATCTAGAAGAATTTCTAGAACCATCCATAGACAAGTGTAAATAGGGGATGGTCTTGTACATTTGTATTGAAGAAAAATCAAACCAATTAAAAAGTCTTCTTCCATTACAAAGTTCTTCTTTCCAATTACTTCCTTTAACTTTGTAGCTTCCTCTTCTTCTTTAGTTAAATCTTCTGATTTTAACTAACGATCTTGGCTAGCAGAAGGTTTCTCGATTATACTTTTCTTCTACTATTGTCACACCCCAAAACCGGATGTGATGGCACGTG